>NC_142949.1:26112121-26132121 GCF_046866305.1 Octopus bimaculoides | reverse complement strand
GTGAGAGACTGGCATCCTGTCCAGCTGGGGAACACATACGCCATTGAAACCGGGCCCATGAGCCTGGCTAGGCTTTAAAAGGGTACATTTATTTTTTTAAACACAGTATATACTTTTATGAACTACTAATAGATTCATGCAGCGAAAACAACTCAGACAGCATTTTATAATACGTCTGGTGTATTACATGAACACACCAGACATGTTATAAAATGCTGTCTGAGTTGTTTTCACTGCATGAATCTATTAGTAGCTCATTACTACATACACAAAATTTAAAGACAGAGCGAGAGAGAGAGGGAGAGAGAGCAATTTATCATATATACAGAAGCTAAACAATCAAGCTGTACCCTACTGCTGAGTCTGTATATAACAACAAGTCAAGTGGTAAGACTTACCGATATATTGGTGCTGCCGAACACATATGACCATGGTGGATGCATTTGGTAACTTTACAACAGTCATCCAAAGAATACATGGTACCCACATCTGGTTCATCTTGTGATGCATAAAATGCATTGTTTCTGTTACTTTGCATGAGGGGTGCAGTACCATAGTCATATTTGTCTTCTATAATGGCACTAGAATATGGTTTGGTAATAAAACTACTCATTTCACCACCAGACCTTTGTGCAGCAATGTATTTTGGTTCAACTTGCTGGTTCCAGTGAGCAGAACCATATTGTATATTTTCTTTGAAGCTGTCCATCATAGGGGTTGCGAACCTTGAAGAGCTTCTGTGATTTGTTAGGGGTTGTGTTCCATCATTATAATGGTCTATACTTTGCTGGAATTGTGAAGATTTATTACATGATATTGCTTGAACTCTTGGAGGAGGTTGACGTTCTTTATATATACCATGATAAATTCTATTTGGAGTGTAATAAGGGGTGTTTACTAAATTAGGGGCCGGAGTCATCATTGTCCTCATCATAGTTTTGGGTTGCTGGGGTTTAATTTGATAAACACCAGTGGTGCCAGAATGATCTGGGCTTGAAGACATCTGTGAGTTCCTCTCAATATTATATTTGGCTAAATTTAATTTTGGATCATCTGTGAAGAATGTTGTAGTTTGGTGATTTGAGGAAGCATTGCTGTTGATGACTGGATGTCTGGGAGGATATTTGGCAGATTTGTTTATCTGTGTTGGGATGTATGGATTTGGGGGATTATCAGTAGATGTTGTTGAAGAAAAGTGATGTGTTAATGGCTGCAAGTTTTCTGCTTTGGAGTCATTTATCTCAGCATTCTCAAATTTTGGATTATGCCGGCTGATTCTGCGATTAAATGTTTCTTTCAGGAATTCAATTTCTTGTTGCAAAGCCTCAAGCTTTTTCCTGAATGATAAGAATTAATAAAAATATTAAGACAACTACTACTACTACTACTAATAATAATAATAATTCTTTCTACTATAGGCACAAGGCCTGAAATTTGGGGGAGGGGAATAGTTGATTACATCAACCCCAGTACTCAGCTGGTATCTATTTTATCAACCCTGAAAAGATGAAAGGCAAAATCAACCTCGGCAGAATTTGAACTCAGAACATAGTGACAGGTGAAATATCTCTAAGCATTTTGTCCAGCACGATGACAATTCTGCCAGCTCACAGCCTTACAAAACTAATAATAATCTTTTTTACTAAGGGTACAAGGCCTGAAATTTTTTTGTGGGGTTGGGGTGATTAGTCAATTGCATTGACCCTCGTGTTTCACTGCTTCTTAATTTATTGACCCCGAAATGATAAAAGGCAAAGTCGACCTCGGCAGAATTTGAACTCAGATAAAATGCCACTAAGTATTTTGTCAGGCGAGCTAATGATTCTACCAGCTCACTGCCTTACAATAATAATAATAATTCTTTCCACTAAAAGCACAAGGCCTGAAATTTTGTGGGAGAAGACTAGTCAATTACATTGACCCCCAGTGTTTCGCTGGCACTTAATTTATCAACCCCAAAAGGATGACAGGCAAAGTTGACCTCAGCAGAATTTGAACTTGAATTCCAAAAAGAAGAAAGGATTAAAGATAAAAAAAAAAAACTCAATCTATTTGTGATACATGCATAAATGCAATTGGAGTCCACGTATGGATTTTGCTATGAAGTGAAAATGGGGACACTGATGATTTTGATTTTGCTTGGGATTGGTCGAATGTGTATGTCGATTACAGGATATATGAAGGGGTGCTGAAAAGTTCCTGACTTTGGGTAAAAGAAAATACAGGAGGATCAGTTAATTATGATTTTATTCAACATATTCCCCTGCCTGATTCACATACTCATTGGAACAGTCCTTCAGTTTTCCTAAGTCCTGAAAAAGAACTCAGAAGGTTGGGCCTCCAACCAGGCTTTTCACAATACCCTTAAAGTGTGAAACTTTTCAGCACCCACTAGTATTTCTCTTACGTTCTATTTCTTTATCTTAATTTGTTTAGATGCATCATGACACCTCTTACATCAGTCAGATTGATGAATCAAGGCAATAACTTTTCCAACATGTTAAGTAAAACTGTAAGGATTTTAGTAATTGCTAAAAGCAACAGTAACATCCACCCCTAGGGGTCAGCCACACTTAAGTGGCAATATACTACACTTTATCGTGCAGTTACTGTTAATACTTCATTTAGAGAATTAACATTGCTTGTTTTCACCTTTTCAATATCAGTGAAGAATGTCACTGGAAAAGAAGATATAAGATTTTGCCAGGTTTTTCTCTCTCACCAAGGTCATCAGCTGTCGAACGCCGAAGAAGGGAAATAACCCTGAAATCCGGATACGTTCGTGCTGCTGGTCGTGGTGAGAGGGATAACTCCCTTGGCAAACAGGACACAGTCGTGTGTCGATAAGCCAGCTGGAGGAGATGTCCTCCTGGGGCTAAAAGCAACAGTAACATCCACCCCTAGGGGTCAGCCACACTTAAGTGGCAATATACTACACTTTATCGTGCAGTTACTGTTAATACTTCATTTAGAGAATTAACATTGCTTGTTTTCACCTTTTCAATATCAGTGAAGAATGTCACTGGAAAAGAAGATATAAGATTTTGCCAGGTTTTTCTCTCTCACCAAGGTCATCAGCTGTCGAACGCCGAAGAAGGGAAATAACCCTGAAATCCGGATACGTTCGTGCTGCTGGTCGTGGTGAGAGGGATAACTCCCTTGGCAAACAGGACACAGTCGTGTGTCGATAAGCCAGCTGGAGGAGATGTCCTCCTGGGGCTAAAAGCAACAGTAACATCCACCCCTAGGGGTCAGCCACACTTAAGTGGCAATATACTACACTTTATCGTGCAGTTACTGTTAATACTTCATTTAGAGAATTAACATTGCTTGTTTTCACCTTTTCAATATCAGTGAAGAATGTCACTGGAAAAGAAGATATAAGATTTTGCCAGGTTTTTCTCTCTCACCAAGGTCATCAGCTGTCGAACGCCGAAGAAGGGAAATAACCCTGAAATCCGGATACGTTCGTGCTGCTGGTCGTGGTGAGAGGGATAACTCCCTTGGCAAACAGGACACAGTCGTGTGTCGATAAGCCAGCTGGAGGAGATGTCCTCCTGGGGCTAAAAGCAACAGTAACATCCACCCCTAGGGGTCAGCCACACTTAAGTGGCAATATACTACACTTTATCGTGCAGTTACTGTTAATACTTCATTTAGAGAATTAACATTAATTGTTTTAACTTATCCATATATGGTGTTTTCTTTTACTGTGCAATTAATTCCTCTACTTGTTAGCTGTACAAAAGAATTTTTGGAATGCTATCATCTTTCACTTGAACAACATGTCCTATCCATCTAAATTCTCACCAGCATGCTTTTGATATTGCAGACATTATATTTTTCTAAGATTTTGACATTCAGTATCTCATCTTGCCCTTTTATGCTGTAGATATTGTGCAAACAGCACATGTAAAAGGTTTCAAGTTTCTTTATATGTCTGTAGTAGGGAGTGCATACTTCTATCTCATATAAAGTGTGCTCAAAATACAAGATATGTATACACTAATTTTAGTTTTCAAATTGACACCATGTTCATCCCACAATTGATAGTAAAGTTTTCCAAAAGCCCGAGATAGTCTAACACTGATTTTGTCATCAAGAATACTCCTAAAGTTTACTGTATAGTAGTAGTAGTAGTAGTAGTAGTAGTAGTAGTAGTAGTAGTAGTAGTAGCAGCAGTAGCAGTAGTCCTTTCTACTATAGGCCAAGCCCTGAAATTTTTGGGGAGGTACTTATTTTAACAACAACAACAACAACAACAACAACAGCAGCAGCAACAGCAACAGCAACAACAACAACAACAACAAAGATTGCAACCCTTCATAAAGGTAAATAGACAATACGAAGAGTGCAATGCAATTTGTAATAGACTGTTTATTTAACAGTTTGAACAATATTTCTACAGATCGTCTGTCTTTTTCAAGTTCAAAATGTAAAATGAAAACAGCTGCAGAACACAGAAATTCAAAATATGAATGAAGAAATCCTGCATTCCTGTTTTGATAGAATGACACCATCAGGCACAATAGCAGTAGTTCAACAAAACTTGCTGAAATGTTATGGCAATAATAATAATAATAGAACGACCCCTGCCACGTGACAAGTGGTATGTGCTAGTCGTTATAAATACTGTGATGTCAAGTAGACCGGGGTGTCAGTCAGGTAGACAGTCGATAGATAGTTGTGTCTTACTTGTCTAACTATACTGCTATACTGGAATGGGTATTATAACAGTCCGACAGAGGATTACAATAGTGGCGACAAGGAACTAATAAACTCATGAAGATTAAACAAACTCTGAAGGAGTTATGAAACTCACAATAGTTTTTTGTGTGAATTTTATGCTATACAAAATCGTAAAATTATGGAAGATTTGTTGGCTGGTTTGATCAAGTTCAAAAACAGCAACAACAACAACAATTATTATTACAGCAACAAATGCAACAGTCAATGAATAGTAAGTCATCAAAAAATGCTGACAAGATGTTCTCACCAGATTATGTTACCAACTCAATAACGGAATTTAAGTATGAACCAGACAAAAGAGTTACCTTCAAGGCATACAACAGAAAATACAAACAGATCTTCAATAAAGAGTGCAAAGATTAGGATGACGATATGAAAATGCGTCTAATCTTAAGAAAACTGGCTGTAGCAATTACATACTCCCCAAAAAAACCTTCTGACATAAACTTTAAAAATACAATAGACATATTGTGTAAAATTTTTAGCAAGAAAATCTTGTTGTTCAATTCATGCTGGAAATGTTTGAACTTAGAAAAGAACAATAAGGAGGACTACATCACATATGCTGGCAGAGTTAACAGAGTTAACAGTTCAAACTGGACAAATTAATGCCAGGAGACCTTTGGAAATGTGCTGTGCGTGAGAAGACCCGGCAAGCCAAGTAAGATCGTTGCCAGTGCCCCTGGACTGGTTCTTGTGCAGGTGGCACATGAGATGCACCATTTTGAGCGTGGCCGTTGCCAGTACCGCCTGACTGGCTCCCGTAGGATTTTCGAGCGAGATCGTTGCCAGTGCCCCTGGACTGGCTTGTGTGGGTGGCACATAAAAGACACCATTTCGAGCGTGGCCATTTTCGTGCGGGTGACATGTAAAAGCACCCACTACACTCTCTGAGTGGTTGGCGTTAGGAAGGGCATCCAGCTGTAGAAACTCTGCCAAATTAGACTGGAGCCTGGTGTTGCCATCCGGTTTCACCAGTCCTCAGTCAAATCGTCCAACCCATGCTAGCATGGAAAGCGGACGTTAAACGATGATGATGATGATGATGATGATGTTCAAGTGCCTGTATTTACTCAGGGAAAAGACACAGAAGTAAGAATAAGAATTCTTGCTAAGCTGGAACAAAATCAACCCGTAACCTTACAAGTGTCAGAAGAGTGTGAAAGAATAGTAAATTTAAGGCATGATGCAGAGAAAATTGAGCATAAAGATTGTTCCCAAGTGAAACAAGTGTGAAACAGATAGAATAGAAATCAAGTGTGAACTAAAATGCAGAACAAACAGGTCAAAAAATCAAGAGACATATGGTTGTGATGCATGTGCCTTGTGTACCCTTATCAGATGGGTAGTCATGATGGGTATACTGGGCTTCATATATTTGTACCCCATTGTCACTTAGATGGCATGCACTGCTCTCTCACTCAATAATAATAATAATAATGGTTTCAAATTTTGGCACAGGGCCAGAAATTTATCCTCTACAATAGCTCTGAGCTATAGTAGAAGACACTTGCCCAAGGTGCTGCACAGTGGAACTGAAACTGAGACCACATGGTTGGTGAAGCAATCTTCCTAACCATGCTGCCACTCCCAAACCTCTTCTATTTATAAACCAGTCCTTTATTAAATTGACCCAACAAATTTACAATCTTTCAAGAATCATTTATTGAATATTCTGAATGGATGCCAGTTTTTAAAGAAACTTACCGATTAGGAGATGTTTTAATGAATGTTGGAATGGGATCTTTCTTTTTGGTATCTTGACTCATTGAGTGGGACATCGCAGTTGATCTTTTTGGTAAGCCCACAACAGATTTGGTTCCACCCTGTGCACTTTCAATGGAGAACTTCTTTGAGGCATTTCTTGTCTTCTTGCCTGAAGGAAATACATTGTATCATCAGCATCATCGTTGTCGTCACCACTACCACCACCACGACCACCAACAACAACAACGACAGCAACACTTGATAATGATAAAAACAACTTACAAAAAACCACATCCGAATTTCTTCGGAATTTCGAGGAAGACTGTGATATTATTCTGGATCTTCTGCTAGAGCTGTGAGGGTCACTCATTTGAGTGGCAGCATCCTCTGTCGATTCTATAGAACTGCTGCTTTCTGAAAGAGGTTCACTGGTGCTGACCATCTTTGATGCTGTGGTTGATCTTGCCATTTTGGGTTGCCACAATTTGGAACCTTCTTCTTCTTCATTTTCTTCTTCATTTGTCTGTTTCTCTTTCGCTTTCTGTTTTATAACAAAACTGTGTTGAGATTGAACTCCAGCATCGCTTGTCAAATGGTGTTGGGATCTGCATAAGAATCAGGAGAATAACCACAATAACAACAATAAAGCAATAGGAATTGTTATTTCTTAATGAGACACAAAGTTACAAATTTGATGAAGGAAGAAAAGAATCAACTGAAAGAGGAATTTAGTCAATAGAAACTATGCAGAAGCCTACCATATATATATATATATATATATATATATAAGTATAAATATATATATATATATATATATATATATATATATATATATATATATATATATATATATATATATACATATATATATATATATATAAGAATTTAAGGATTGGAGAAAATGCATGTTATAATTGCATACTTTATTCCTACATATGTTTCAAAGGATTACAACCTGTGTGATCCATAGGGATCTTTGATATTAAAATTGTAACCTTCTCAAGAGGGAAAGCATGGGAATCATCTTAAACGTAAGACATTATGACCGATTATTTTTATTCATTAAGATAGAAGAAATACACATAATTATATATATATATATATATATATATATATATATATATATATATATATATATATATATATATATATATATATATACATATACATATATACATATACATATATACATATACATATATACATATACATATATACATATGTATATATATAGTTCTATGTATATATGGGTGGAGAAGTTTCGAGTCTTTGTCAGTGTTTTTCTTTATACTGACTTTTTCAACTGATGTGAACATAGAAAAAAGTCAGGATGTAATACCCTTGATCATAAGTCTGCTGGAGCAGGGATGACCTGGGGTTAAACAGCAATAACTGCAAAAGCCAGTCAACAAAGAAGCAGACACAGTTAGAGAACATTCAGTTAGGAATCAGGAATTTGTGTCTAAACAGATGGTGCTTCTAGAAATAGCTGCCAAATCTCTTTCAAACTATGCCTTACCATCTTAAAAATAGGACAAAGAAAATTGGAACAAGAAAATGGGCAAGGAAAAGGCCTTGGCTGGAACACTTTTGATCGCAGACCTGTTGGATGACTTGGGTAGCAAACAGCAAGAACAATAACAAGAAAATCAAACAGTTCCAATTTGCCAAACTTTGCTGCTGTTAACTTACCCTCTTGGTAAAGCCAAAGAACTTTGAACATGTTGCTGCTGATTAACTCTTGACATCAATTCTTGGTTTGTTGACATAGTACAGGGATCGTTTCTTACCAAAGTTCCTTTGTCTGTAGATGTAGCACTATGGTCAGTTCTTGCTGCAGGTTCAACTGCCATTGGAACAGTTTGGTCGCTTCTTGCCCGAGATGTTGTGTCCATTGGTGTGGTTTGACCAGTTCTGTTTAATGATATTGCATCTGTCTGTTTGGAAACAACTTCAGGATTATTAATTGGATGTTCTTTATTCGTATCAGTGAATTTGGTTAATGGCAAAAGGCCAGGCATGGATTGCCTGGATTGCTTTGGTGGAAGTGACAAGTTCCAGACATCAGAGATTCCACTGTCTGGAACACTGGTTGTGCTGCTAACTTCATCACACTGGAAAAGAATTATTACATATATATTGTGCTGAGTCCAAAGAAAGTTGTGGTGAAAGAGTACAGCAGGGTTCGCCACCATCCCCTGCCGGAGCCTCGTGGTGCTTTAGGTGATTTTTGCTCAATAAACACTCACAACGCCTGATCTGGGAATCGAAACCGCGATCCTATGACCGGGAGTCCGCTGCCCTAACCACTGGGCCATTGCACCTCCACTCATATATATGTACATATATAAAAACACACATATATATACATACACACTCAAAAGCAAGCAAAGGTATATAGACACTAATGCACAAGTATAAAAATTACACACACACATGCGCATGCATGCACACACACACACACACACATGCGCACACATGCACACACACACCAACTGACAAAGACACTAACATTTACATACATCTAAACTCACAAACATACAAACATAAGCACACAAACACACACACACATATTTACAGCTGCACATATGCAGATGTACACATACAGACAAAGACACACATACAGTTATTGACATAAGCAAAGGCACACACATGCACACACATCAAATTGTATAAATGCTGTTTTCTTTTCTGTTTCTTTTTTTTTTACCTTTTTATTTCTTGTTCCAGTTTTGTTTTCAGGAACTTCTGGAAGGCATCTACTCACACGGAAGTTTTTGTTTGGTTCTGAAATTCAGAACAATTCAACATTAAAACGTTTCTTATTTCTTTATTGTCCACAAGGGGCTAAACATAGAGGGGACAAACAAGGACAGACAAAGGGATTAAGTCGTTTACATTGACCCCAGTGCGTAACTAGTACTTAATGTATCGACCCCGAATGGATGAAAGGCAAAGTCAACCTCGGCGGAATTTGAACTCAGAATGTAACGGCAGACGAAATGCCACTAAGCATTTCGCCCGGCGTGCAAACGTTTCGATCCCAAAACTATTGCATACTTCAGTCTCTCACTCTCAGACATGATAGCACATCTTTGAGGTTGATGTCTGTGAGTGACTTTCTATTAATTAGTCAAATGGCTCTTTATGTTAATTAGTTGAATAGCCCTTCTCTGGATGTTGTCTATGATGTTTGTGTATGTATTAGTCACAGCACCATCCTAGTAGTGGAACCAATAACCATCCCTTCATGACCCCTATGAACCTCATCTTAGATAAGTTTGTTGTAATCTAAGAACCACTTTTAACACCATCACTGTTTGGTCCTTAGGTGCCTTTAGTAGGGACCTACTTTCTGTTAGAAGTATTCAGACAAAGTCTCTTGTCTGACAATACTACAGAAGAGAGACGGTAGCACCTGAGGCATTTGCTGGATCTCTGGAATTGGTAGGAAATGTGTTGGAGGGAAAGAATCATAGAGGATTAATGCTGTACGGAGAAGCAGATCAGGGTATTGAGATTGGGGGTGGAGCCTTAATTGTCAGGCCTAAAGAAAGCCTTGGGACCACCTGGTTCAGCCAACTCTGGATTTCATCCCACAGATTTTCAAATCTGGGCTGAGAGCTGGCCATGGCATGGTTCTGATGTTGTGCAGATGCAGGAAGTCCATGGTGACCCTAGTCATGTGGGAGGGAGCATTGTCCTGCAGGAACATGTGGCTATGGTGACACGCATGAAGAAGAGCACGATGTGAGGTCTTAGGATCTGGTCAAAGTAGCGCTGTGCTGTGAACACCATTCCCTCTGCCTGCGCCAAGATTTTGGAACACACGGGGCCCAATTCTCTGATTCAGGACTATAGCACCTGAAACCATGATGATTTGGCCACCCCACACGTATCTCTCCATGACACATGCGTCTCTGTAGCGTTCACCTCTCCTACACCACACCCTCACTCTGCCATCCGAGGTGGAAATGTAGTACTGGCTCTTGTCAGAGAAGACTATCAACCTCCATTGTTGATGCTGCCAATGTTGGTGCTGTGTAGCCCACTGTAGTTGTGCCTGATGGTGGCGGGCGGTGAAAACAGGCCCTCGAGCAGGATGATGGCAACAGAGGTTGTTGGCAGCCAGTCAATGTCGTATCATGTTGTCACTGATGGGTTGCTGTTCAGTGCCAATGGGCTCACGAGCTGTCACGCTGGCGGGTCTGAAGTTATAGAAGTGTTGCAGGTGGATGAAGTGATCCTGCCTGGGCGTGGTCATCCGAGGGTGCCCTCTGTGGGCACAGTCTGCAGTGCTGTTGGTGTTGTATTGCTGTTGCAGGTGATAGATGGTGCTGACATGGACATTGTAAGCTTTTGAAACAACCAGAGCACACTGCCCTGCTTGCAATCGGTCAATAGCCTGTTCTCTTTGCACTGCTGACAATCAGGTCATACCTGATGCATCCAAATTACAAATGCCAGGAACACAGTTCAAGTTGATTTTTATACCCATAACCTCCACAAGATGTACATGCATTTCAGTTAGCTGATTTGCAATTTGGGTCTCAGCCATAAACCAGCTTGTCTTGGAATATTTACACTTACATCCCGATAATAAATTTTCAGAAGAGTGACTGTGTGGTAAGTAGCTTGCTTACCAACCACATGGTTCTGGGTTCATTCCCACTGCGTGGCACCTTGGGCAAGTGTCTTCTACTAAAGCCTCAGGCCAACCAAAGCCTTGTGAGTGGATTCGGTAGACGGAAACTGAAAGAAGCCCGTCATATATATGTATGTATGTGTGTGTATATGCTTGTGCATCAGTGTATGTCCCCCCAACATCGCTTGACAACCAATGCTGGTGTGTTTACGTCCACATTATTTAGCAGTTCGGCAAAAGAGACCGATAGAATAAGTACTAGGCTTACAAAGAATAGGTTCTGGGGTCGATTTGCTCGACTAAAGGCAGTGCTCCAGCATGGCCGCAGTCAAATGACTGAAACAAGTAAGAGAGTAAAACAGTAAATATAAAAATGAAAAATAGCATTTGTGGTTCAGTGTATTTATAGCTATACCTAAAAGATAAGATGGTCACTGCTGGGATGATTTTTATCGAAGGTCAAAATTACAACAATATCAATAATGGCAACAACAACATAAATAAAGAAGTTTGCTTATCTTATCTTTCAACAATACTCACCATTTTTGAGGGCCAAATTTTGCTGGGTTCCTCCTTCAACAGTGATTTTCTGCTAATTAAATGTTTATACATTGATAACATATTCAAAGACTAGATAATGCTTTGATAAAGATATAGTTATAAACCTGGTTATGATTATTTTTATCTTGGTTCAGTTATTGGACTGCGACCATGCTGGAGCATGTTTTTGGAAGATTTCATCATATCAACACTAGTTGTTGAACATTGTGGGAGGCAAGCACCTGCACATAGATACACTACACACGCACACACACACACACACATATGTAGATATATATCTATATAAGCACAGGAGCGCCTGTGTGGTAAGTAGCTTGCGTACCAACCACATGGTTCCAGGTTCAATCCCACTGCGTGGCACTTTGGACAAGTGTCTTCTATTATAGCCATGGTTCTATTATAGTCGTGTGTGTATTCTGTATATGTGTATGTGTGTTGACGTCACGGAAGTGATGCATTTTTTGTCAAGAAATAACAAACAAAAATTGTGTTTAATTGTTTTCCTTAATAAATAGAGTACCAAATATCACAAAAATTTGTACTGCACTGCCAAAGATAAGTATGAAAATGAATATGTAAAAAAAGATAAAATATACTATTTCTGAGATATTTTGGTTACACACAAACATCCCTACAGTTTTAGTATTATTGAGATATCTAATATCTAACATAAATAAATGTGAAAACTAATTTCTGTGTCCCAGTGTGTCACACTTTGACCCCCCCCGCCCCTGTTTGTATTAAAAATAGTAGTACTGATGGTGGCAGTGGGAGTAATAATAAGAGAGAGAGAAAGAATGGGTATGTGAGAGAAAAAGGGAAATGATGTGCAACTTTGTTTAACCATGTCTCTTTGACAGAAATTCCTGTGGCCAACATACTGAACGCTATCATTCTTGTTTTATTTTTTGCTTTCTTTAATACATATATACATATATAAAACAGACATTGCATGGACCCTGGGTAAGGCATGTGTAAAATTTGAATGAAATCGGTTGAGTAGTTCTTGAGTTTTAGTGATGCAAACACACACACACACACACACACACACACACACACACACACATGCACACACACAAACACATGCACACACACACACACACACACACACAAATACACACACAGAGATATTTTCAGTTTTAAGATGAATTTATGTGCAATTCCAGCACCTCTTACTTCTTTGGAGTAGAGTGCACATATATTTTGAAACATTTGTAGGAATTAAAGGAACTTTTTGTTTATATGCGTTTTGCTCCATTTATTAGTATTCTGTATATATATATATATATATATATATATATATATATATATATAAAAACAGTAAAAAAGTAATAATAATCACAGGACATTAAAATGCCTTTGCTTTTTATCTGTGCATACCTTTGCTTTGACCATTTCAACCAATATGCCGGAATCCATTCCTGTTTTATGTCTAGAAACAAAAAAATAACTAAGTATTAACTTTTTGAATATATTATTCTTTTATTCTTTCATTCTTTTCCTTGTTTCTGTCCTTTGACTGTGGCTATGCTTGGGCACTGCCTTTTAGGGTTTTAATCGAACAAATCAACCCCAGGACTTATTTTTTAAAGCCTAGTACTTATTCTATCAGTGTCTTTTGCCAAACCACTAAGTTACAGGAATGTAAACACTCCAACACCAATCAAATGGTGATGGTGGGGACAAACACAGACACAAAGACATATATACATATATATATATATATATATATATATATATATATATATATATATATAATATCAATATCTATAAAACACAAGATGTTTGTGTGTGTACGTGATGTGGGTTATGCACGTTCACAAATTAGCACGCATGTCGCTCCAATTTTAGGAGGACATTGTTCATGACCCTATCTGTGTTTTTGTCAACTTTTTCTCACAGAGGCACCCGCGTATAGCTGTAAAAATCGATAAACTTTTACCAATTTTGAAGTTTGTTGACATGGCGAAGTCAAATCTGTGCGTACGCGCGTGAAGGAGAGAGAGAGCAAGACAGCGTCTAACAAAAAAAAAAAAAAGGATCGAACAAGTGGAAGAGGGAGACAAAGCGTATTACGAAAGAAAATGTAGCTAAGGAAGACAGAGTAAAATGCATTTTTTTTCTTAAACATGAGATATAGTTTCAAATATAAGATGTTTTTGAAAGACACTATATTCTATAATAAGATTATATATACTTTCTCACACAACAATTCAAATATATTTATTTTAAATCATTTATTTATTTTAAATCGTTCATCTTTCTCCCCCCACTCTCACTCTCACACATACGCACATATACTACTTTGGGAGCGAAAGAGTTTTGTTTATATTTCACAACTATGAAACAAAAACGTATGTAACAATTTGTCAGTCACCCCCCCCCCCCAACCCGTTTTTCGGACCAGAAAAAGGGTTTGGTAATTTTTCAGATTAACACCCGCACGATTTCCACTAGGGTGTTACGGTTAGGATTAGGATTAGGGTTACGGTTTTAGGGTCAGAGTTAGGGTTAGGGTTAGAGTTAACCAAGAAGGGACAGGCTCCTTATTTCTTGGTTAAGGTTGTTGGTAAGCTTTCCTAAGTTACTCCAATCCAGATCCCCAATGCAAACCTTCAGATCAACCTTCTCCTATGTAGATCTCTAATGCAACATTTAAAAAAAGAGTCAATAAGTGAAAATAACCAATAAACTGATTCCTTATGGGATTTCCCAATCAAATTGCCAGCAAACCATTTTCAGCCAAACCAATTTCAACGGATTTCGCTCAAATCTGATGTCGATGTTACTTATTTTGGTTTGAAATAAAGGACTTAATCATTTAATAATCCTAGTACTGCTTAATCATTTAATAATCCTAGTACTGCTAGTACTATAATATAATATAATATAATATAATATAATATAATATAATATATATATATATATATATATATATATATATATATATAAAATATAATATAATATAATATAATATAATATAATATAATATTATATATATATATATATATATATATATATATATATATATATATATATATATATATATATATATATATATATATATATATATATATATATATATATATATCATTGTCGTTTAATGTCCACTTTCCATGCTGGCAGCCTCAGGCCCACCAAAGCCTTGTGTGTGGATTTCGTACATGGAAACTCAAGGAAGACAGTCATATATATGTGTATATTTGTGTGTGTGTGTCTCCCCCACCATCCGTGTCCGTGTCTGTCTCCCCCACCATTGCTTGACAACCGATGTTGCTGTGCTTACATGCCCGTAACTTAGCCATTTGGCAAAACACACTGATAGAATAAGTACTAGGTTTACAAAGAATAAATCCTGGGGTCAATTTCTTCGATTAAAGGCAGTGCTCCAGCATGGTCATAGTCACATGACCAAAGCAAGTAAACGAATAAAAAAGCTATGCCATTTTAATCCCGAGCAATGCCGGGCATACCTGCTAGTTACTTCTAAATACTATTTTCAACTTGAAATAATATCCAAAAGATTTTCTGCAACAAGGTTCATCTTCTAATTTTTTTTATTACTTTTATTTTTGTCTTAAAAAGAAATAACTTACATGTTATGCTCTCTTTGTTGTTGTTGTTGTTGATGTTGTTCGTTTTGGCAAAGTTCTTTCTTTATTTGTCGTAATTTCTATGTAAAAAAAAATGAAAAAGGACGATCATGTTTCTGTTTTCCTCAGTAAATACTTATCAAGGTAATCATCATCATCATCATCATCATCGCTTAACGTCCGCTTTCCATGCTAGCATGGGTTGGACGATTTGACTGAGGACTGGTGAAACCGGATGGCAACACCAGGCTCCAATCTAATTTGGCAGAGTTTCTACAGCTGGATGCCCTTCCTAACGCCAACCACTCAGAGAGTGTAGTGGGTGCTTTTACGTGTCACCCGCACGAAAACGGCCACGCTCGAAATGGTGTCTTTTATGTGCCACCCACACAAGCCAGTCCAGGGGCACTGGCAACGATCTCGCTCGAAAATCCTACGGGAGCCAGTCAGGCGGTACTGGCAACGGCCATGCTCAAAATGGTGCATCTCATGTGCCACCCGCACAAGAACCAGTCCAGGGGCAGGGGCAATCTGAGATAAAAACCATTCCTGTTATATGAATCCTAATAATATTCCTAGTAATATGCAAGATTATTTAATGTGCGAAGCCTTTAAGGCGGCAAGCTGGGATAATCATTATCCTACTGGGCAAAAGTCTTTGTGACATTTCGTCCATCTTCGTGTTCTGAGTTCAAATGCTGCCGAAGTCAACTTCGCCTTTCAATCTTTCAGGGTCGATAAAATAAGTACCAGTTGAGTACTGGGATAAATGTAATCAACTTAACCCCTTCACTGAACTTATTGATCTTGTGCCAAAATTTGGAACCAAATATGTCATGCTCTTATATAGAAGATGATAGGAAATGGTTAGAGGCTTTTTTTTTTTGTTGTTATGTTGGTGAAGGACGGTGTTAGAAATGGGAAGTGAACATACAATTCGCACCAATTAGAATGAGGTCATATGTAATCATTGTTACATATGTATTGGTAGTGTGTCTGTTTATTTGACTCTCAGTCTTTCTCCTTCCTTTCTTTCTGTCTTTTTTCTTGGATCGTTCGTAAACATTCATAAGAGAAAGTAGGAGTTGAAACAATTTGTAATGGTAACAGAAAGAGGGAATTAGATTGTATTACAGGGGAAAATGGTTATGTACGTAGTTTTATCAATTTATTTCGAAATTGGTAGTTATTTTGACAGAAGGAATGATCGTATGACCTACGTTATGGTATTTAGAATATTAATTCCGATTTTTTCATCCACAAAATTTGGAATTGTGTTAATGTATAAATTTTAAACATACATACACACAGAGAAAATCTGCCTTTTATAGATAAGATATATATTTCTTTTTGTATGTGTTTGTGTGTGTATCTGTGTGTATGTGTATCTTTGAGTATGTGTTTGTCCACCACCTCTACTTGACAACCTGTGTTGGTGTGTTTGCATCCCCATAACTTAATAGCTCAGCAAAAGAGACTGATAGAATAAGTACCAGGCTTGAAAAAAAGTACTGGTGTTGATTCTTCAACTCATGCCAGCATGGAAAGTAGATGCTAGATGATGATGATGATGATATATATATAATATTTTATCTTTTACTTGCTTCAATCTTAGTCAAACGAATTGACCCCAGTATGTTTTGTGCTTTTAAACCTGGTTCTTATTCTATTGGTGTCTTTGCTGAACTACTAAGTTACAGGGATGTAAACACACCAACACCAATTGTTGTCAAGTGAGGGGACAAACACAGACACAAAGATATTGAAAAATATTGAAAAAGAGTATTATAGTAAACAAGGTTAAAACATTATGGAATAAGTAGATAATGTTTTAACCTTGTTTACTATAATACTCTTTTTCAATAGTTTTAGACTGTAACTCTTAATAATTATATTAGTACTGTTAATGTAGGTATTAGTTTACAGATTTTGTCTCTTTATATATATTTTTATTTCTCATGTTTATGTTTATTCCTTGAATGATTTTAGGTATTTTCTTAGGGATTTCACCTGAAGAGTGACTGATTATTTCCCCGTTCTAATGAACTCAGATAGAATTTGCTTATGATTTTATATAGTCCTATTTCAGCCATGAAACGCGCGTAGTCTATGTACTAGCACTAACTCTTTACATTTATACTTCCATGCTGTATATTCTCGTATTAATTTTCACTGTCCAATTTATAAATTTGACTTTTAAATTTTTTAAAATTAATATTTCTATGATTTATTTATATTGATTTATATGATTTATTTATTTAATATATTATTTAATTTAAATTTTAGATTAAAATCTTAGATATATTAAGATGGTATATGCCTCACAGCATGGATTTGGACGGGTTCTGAGTTGACTGAGTTGTAGAGTGGTGGTTCGTCTCTGAATTAGTTATATACATATATATTATATATTAGGAAACCCGGTGTAATATTATACCGATTTTTGCCTGTAAGGTTGGAATAAATTTTTATTCCCTAATATTATTACTATATATATATATATATATTTAAGAATTTAAGGATTGGAGAAAACGTATGTTATAATTGCATACTTTATTCCTACAAATGTTTCAAAGGATTACAACCTGTGTGATCCATAGGGATCTTTGATATTAAAATTCCCTGATGAGAAGGTTACAATTTTAATATCAAAGATCCCTATGGATCACATAGGTTGTAATCCTTTGAAACATATGTAGGAATAAAGCATGCAATTATAACATGCGTTTTCTCCAATCCTTAAATATACTCAAATACCCAAAATTTCAAGGAGTTCCTGCCTTAAAAACAGGAGCTAACCACAGTTATTTTGTGTTCTTTGCTACATTGGTTTCTATTAACCCATTTATTCTATCAGAAGAATTTTTATTCATTAAGATAGAAGAAATACACATAATTATATATATATATATATATATATATATATATATATATATATATATATGAAGGAGAAGAATATAACATTCACAACAGATACATACTTACCTCTGTGATTTCCTTCATTTCTTGGTCCCCATCATCAAGACTTCCACTCAACTTCAGTTGCCAATATTTATCCATCAATACATTGTATTGAACCAGAAACTTCCCTTTCCTTGCTTCATAACTGTCATTTATCATTCCATCTTCTGGGACATTTTCACTTTCTTTGGTCCCATCTAAACTATCGACTGGACTACAACTGTCACCTGACTGAAATGGCTCTTTCAGATTGTCCTGTAAGGTCTGATATTTATCCTCAAGTTCATCAAATCTCATCTGGAGATCAAAGAGGTACCCTTCCAGTTCTTTGTCTTCATCAAATATGTTGCCATTGGCTGCACTTCCAATCACAAATTCTTCTTTAATGCGAAGGTATTGTCGGCGCTGTTTGTTCTGCTCCGTGCAAACTTTTTCAATGAATTTCTTCTGTTCTTTGCGAGTCAATTGGTTTTGCTCCAGCAAGGTCTCCAGAGAATTCATCTTAGCAAAAAAGAATGAGAAGAAAACAAAGAAAGAATGAGACAGAGAAGTAAAGAGAGAGAGAGAGAAATAAATAAAGATAAAGCATGAGAGAATATAGGAAAAGATATATTAATATATACATGTGTGGGTATATATATGTGAGTATGCTTGTGTGTATGTGTGTACATATCTATCTATCTATCTATCTATCTATCTATCTATCTATCTATCTATCTATCTATCTATCTATCTTTTTCTCTCTCTCTCCTTCTGTGTGTACGCGCGCGTGTGTATATATATATATATCAATATCTATAAAACACAAGATGTTTGTGTGTGTGTGTACGTGATGTGGGTTATGCACGTCCACAAATTAGCACGCATGTCGCTCCAATTTTGGGAGGACATTGTTCATGACCCTATCTGTGTTTTTGTCAACTTTTTCTCACAGAGGCACCTGCGTGTAGCTGTAAAAATCGATAAACTTTTACCAATTTTGAAGTCTGTTGACATGGCGAAGTCAAATCTGTGCGTACGCGCGTGAAGGAGAGAGAGAAAGAAAGAGAGGGAGAAAGAAAGAAAGAGAGAGAGAAAGAAAGAAATAGTGTGTTTGTGACAAGGGGAGAAACAGAGTGTTTGCCAAGCATCTAAAAAAAAAAATGAAAAAGTGGAAGAGGGAGACAAAGCGTATTACGAAAGAAAATGTAGCTAAGGAAGACAGAGTAAAATGCATTTTTTTTCTTAAACATGAGATATAGTTTCAAATATAAGATGTTTTTGAAAGACACTATATTCTATAATAAGATTATATATACTTTCTCACACAACAATTCAAATATATTTATTTTAAATCATTTATTTATTTTAAATCGTTCATCTTTCTCCCCCCACTCTCACTCTCACACATACGCACATATACTACTTTGGGAGCGAAAGAGTTTTGTTTATATTTCACAACTATGAAACAAAAACGTATGTAACAATTTGTCAGTCACCCCCCCCACCACCAACCCGTTTTTCGGACCAGAAAAAGGGTTTGGTAATTTTTCAGATTAACACCCGCACGATTTCCACTAGGGTGTTACGGTTAGGATTAGGATTAGGGTTACGGGTTTAGGGTCAGAGTTAGGGTTAGGGTTTAGGGTTAGAGTTAACATAGAAGGGACAGGCTCCTTATTTTTTGGTTAAGGTTGTTGGTAAGCTTTCCTAAGTTACTCCAATCCAGATCCCCAATGCAAACCTTCAGATCAACCTTCTCCTATGCAGATCTCTAATGCAACATTTAAAAAAAGAGTCAATAA
>NC_142949.1:26089621-26102121 GCF_046866305.1 Octopus bimaculoides | reverse complement strand
GCATATGCCTGTGCATATATATATTTTGTGTGTGTGCTTTGTGCATGGGATCTAGTTAAATCACAGGTTATAGGTCATTTCACTGATGTTAAACTATAAATTTCACAGGGTACAACATTAAAGTTGACACCACTGTCTCACTATTGGCTAAAAATACGCAGTTTTTTTTTCAATTTTTAAACTTCTGTAACTTTTCCTCAAATTTTTTTTTCTCCACAAGATCATGGATTCACAATAATAAGAGTGGAAAACTACATCAATATAACCAATTTTCAGATTTTTTACTTACTTTTAAAAAATGCAGATTTAGTGAATCAATTTAACTAGATTTGAAGGAGGAGGAGGACAAGAAGAAGAAGAAGAAGAAAGCTATAAAAATCTGGGTTACCACAAGAACAAAAGATAGAACAATAAAATTGTCATTTGAATATTTCTAAAGAAATGACCTCTGCTCATTCTTGTGGTAGTGTTGGGAGGTTTGAAGCCAAGCATTGAAGTCCTGGCCTTTGACCTAGAAACCTCAAACATGTTCTCAAATATTTATTTATGTTTTAAGGAGAAGAGGAAATGTAATGTTCTTGACTTTCTACCTGACCTCAAAGATAGGCAGTGGTGGTGGTGGCAATGGTGGTGGGTGGCAGTGCTCTTGGTGGTGGGCAAGGAGGAAGAGAGAAAATACATCTCCAGGGTTGTCTTAATGTCACAGACAGACCTGGATTACTCAAGTGAGAAGTAATAAATAGGGTGATTGATTAATCCTTTTGTTATCACATTTCTGTTGAAACACAACACCTTTGTTTCAATTAATTCTTTAAAAAATGCGGAATTTAGTAAAATAAGTTTGCCATGGTACGTAGGTTAATCGTTTTTTTATTTAGTATTTTTTCATTTGTCTTGCCCTTTTTACAGTCTGTCGTGTCGCTGAAATTTTTACTGAGAACATATTCTTCGTGGTTAGATGATTCGGCATCTATTTCTAGCATATAGGAGTCCACTTTTGCTGGTCATTTCTCTTATTTTTGTATATATATGTATGTATATATATGTATAATATATATATACAAATATATATGTGTGTGTGTACATATACAGGGTGTGATGGGTAAATTGTTGCCATTTTATATTCTTAATTTTGGGCATGCACTTTGTTTTTTGATTTTGTCAACTACACTGTAGAGTAGGATCAGTTGGGCACTGTCTGTGAGAAAAACAGCACCATAATGCAATTCACTCTGCCAGAAATTTGGAAACGACATGCTGTACTACTTGGCATTCTTGCTGAAAGCTCCAATATGAACATTTCAAAGTGTTTGGCTGTCAGTCTGAGGACAGTGCTATCTGTGGACATGTACCAAGGGGAATAAAAATCAAACATCCAGTCAACATCATGGTGCTTGGAGTGATCACTAGCGACAGCGATGTTATACCTCTATTCATCTTTCCACATGGCTTAAGACTCAACACAGAGGCCTACATCAAGTGCCTGGAGGAGGTAGTGCTACCCTGGGTTAAGGGGATGGCTACTGGAAAACCCTATGTTTAGCAACAGGACTCTACATCATGCCACACAAGCAGGAGAACCCAGTTATGGCTGTTAGACAATTTCTGCACCACCCCCCAACATCTGGCCACCTAACTCGCCAGACTGCAACCCCCTTGATTATTGTGTGGGGCGCAGTTGAGAGAGACCACAGAACTCCTTGAAATACCAAACTTGAACTAAAGGCAAGGATTATGACAGCATTCAACAACCAAACAAGGAGACTGTCCACAAGAGTTGCAGGAGATTCTGAAATCATCTGAAGGCTGTTGGTTGAAGCCAATGGCGATTTTATTGCATAGATTTACTCTTTAGTATTTCAAAATATTTTTATGTAATTTTGGTAAATATATCTGTTAAAATGAGACGTCAGGTTATTTTCATTTTTGTGTAATTTAGACAACAATATATTCACCGCAAACTGTACACACATACACACACACACACATTCATATATATACATACATACATACATGTATATATCTATATATCTATATATCTATATCTATCTATCTATCTATCTCTCTCTCTCTCTCTCTCTATATATATATATATATATATATATATACATACACACACATACATACACACATGTGTGTGCATCATCACCATTGTTTAACGTCTGTTTTCCATGCTGGTATGGGTTGGATGGTTTGACAGGAGCTGTCCAGCCAAGGAGCTGTCCAAACTACAATTGTGTGTATTTATATTGGTGAAGGATGTGCAGACATACTCTTGCTAACACCGAGGAAAATATGAACTTTAAACCTTACCTGGGGAGCGATCCAGTAATATTCCATAATCATCGATGAGGAAGTCACAATCATTTTCATACATCCTTCTCAAACAGTGTCATCTATATTTTAATTAGGAGAAAATAAATGAATATATAAAACTGGAAGGAACGGATAACGATACAAGCAATTGATGTTACACTAGCAGTGCAGGTATGGCTGTATGGTTAAGAAGCTTGTTTCCCAGCCAAGTGGCTCTTGGTTCAGTTTCAGCGTAGCACCTTGGGAAAGTGTCTTCTACTATAACTCTAGGCCAACAAAAATCTTGTGAGTGGATTTGATGGAGAGAAATTGAAAAGGGCCTGTGTATATATATAGGTGTGTGTATGTGTGTGTGTACATGCTAATATTGAACAGTAAGAATGAGTGTTCAACACCACATTGAGGGATAAATATTTTTTCTTTATGGGTTAAGGCTACCAACGGTTTCATACAAAGAGATCTTCACAATTGTTCAAATGTGTCACGCGAAAGTGTATATATATATATATATATATATATATATATATATATGTATGATGTATATATGTGTGTGTGTATATATATGTTGTATATATGTATGCTATATATATATGTATAGCATGTACACACATAAACATACACATACATACACATACATATACATACACATATACATACACATACACATGCATGTATATATATATATATATATATATATATAGGTCAAAACAGTTTGATTCAGACTCCATGATACTCTGAGTTTCAAGGAGTACCAAGGAGTCTGAATCAAACAGTTTTGATCTATACTTGTAACTCCCAATAAATGTGTTGAATGCCCTTCTTTCGTTCATCTACTCACTTGTGCACACACACACACACACACACACACACACACACATACACACACACACACAAATGCATTGTTTATTTGAAATGAGACAGTTCAAGAACAGAATGGAATCAATAATGTGATCACAGAATACTAAAAGCACAAGTTCAACTGGGCCAGATATGCAGCAAGATTATGCAGAAAACATGGAGAACTGTGCAGCTGCAGAGTGTTATCCAAGAGATTGGTAAAGGCCACTTGAGAGGCCTCCATGAGGACAGGAAGATAATCTAGTGAAGCAATTTGGATCAAGATAGAAAAGAATGGTACAATCAAGAGAGAACTGGAAGTACATTGTGACCAGTGGTGTGTAACAGCATGTGATGGGCAGACGGATACTGTGATACTGTTACATCATCATAATTGTCATCGTCATCATTGTCATCATCATCATTTAACATCAATTTTCCATAATACTATGGGTAGGACAGATTGACAACAACCAGCAAAAGCCATAGTCTACTTGCTTTGGTTTCTACAACTGGATGTAAACATCCGCCCATACCAGACACACTCTGGTGCACACATATGGGTGTATATCTTGTTTTATGCATGAACGAATATACTGCATTGTATTTACAAATGTATTTACATCATCAATATATATCAGTCTTACAGAGAAATACAAATACGACATGCAGATAGGCACGGGCAAAAGAGCAAAATCATTATCCATATATATATGTATGTATATATATATATATACGTATGTGTGTGTGTATATATATATATATATATATATATATATATATATATATATATACACATATGTATATATATATATATATATATATATATATATATATATGTATATATATATAGATAGATAGATTTACATACATACATATATATATACGTACGTGCATACACATATATATATATGTATATATGTGTGTGTGTGTGTGTAAACATAAAAACAGACAGATGCATAAAAGCCTTTATATGTTAGTGTATGTGTATTAATATTAAAAACTATACGTATATATAAATATATACATATACATTATCTATCTACGAATCTATCTATCTATCTATACATTCATACATATATATACATATATATATATATATATATATATATATATATATATATATATAAATATATATATATATATATATATATATATATATATACACATATACATATGTATATTTTTACATTTTATATATATATACATGTATGTATATGTGTATGTATGTATATATGTATGTATCATTATAAATATACAGGGATTAGCAATTGAGTTGCTTCTCCAACATACTGAAAATTTAGAAATAGCAGTCAAAGAACTACTATTTCTAAATTTTCAGTATGTTGGAGAAGCAACTCAATTGCTAATCCCTGTATATTTATAATGATAAATAGTTTTACCGATAAAGGTTTTTTTCATACTGAACTACTTGGCAGAATTGTTAATTATTAATTCTATTATTAATTGACGATTCTCTGCCCTTATTCTTGTATATATATGTATGTATGTATATTTATGTATGTGTGTATGTATATATGTATGTATGCATCTAAGTATGTGTATATATGTTATATAATATAATATAATATAATATAATTAATATAATTTAATTTATGCTATCACACACTTACTATGCTATCACACACCTTCATTCCTAGTGTATTTAAATGATATACGCACCTGATATTTATAGGAGTCACGCTGTTGTTATTCTGTTGCTAACGAAATTATCTCCCTTTTGTGAGTGTTAGCAACAGAGAGGGAACGTGAGAGAGAACATGTTAGTGAAGTGATTGTCTAATACATATGTATATATAATATGTATATAATAGCAAGAGAAAGAGAAGAGAGGCAAGGAAGGAAACTAGGAGAAAAAGAGAGAGATGGGTGTAATGGGGATAAAATCATAATGATAATGATTGAAGAAAGATGACAGCAATATTGTTTCACCTGTATGGACAGGTAAAGCTGATGAAGAGTGCTAACTTAGACATGGTACCTTTGGAGAAATCGTGGATTATTTGCTTAACTGATGGACTGACCTTAGATTTCAGCATATGTGTGTGTGTGTGTGTGTGTGTGAGTGTGTGTGAGAGACAGACAGAGAGAGAGAAGAGAAGAGAGAGAGAGAAGAGAAGAGAGAGAGAGAAGCGAGAGAGAGAAGAGAGAGAGAGAGAGAGAGAGAGAAGAGAGAGAAGAGAGAGAGAGAGAGAGAGAGAGAGAGAGAGAGAGAGAGTGCAAGAGGGAATGAAGGAAAAAGAATGATACAAACAGACCTTGATAATTGTAATGTGTTTATGTGTGTATTTTTTCTTTGTGAGTGTGTGTGTGTGTGTGTGTGTGTGTGTGTGTGTGGATAAGCCTTTAATGGTTGGATTAATCTCTTGGACAGGGATATCGGGGAAGGAGAAGGTGAAGTACAGGTCTTGAGGTAAGAAGGGTAGCTCTGGTCATGGAATGTTATGTACTTAACCAGCACTACCACCCACACTGTCATCACCATCACCATCACCACCATACCGCTACCACCACCACTGTCACCATAAACCACCATCACTATTGCTGTCACCACCACCATCACTAACACCACCGCTGCTGCCACCACCACCACCACCACCACCACCACCACCATCATCCACACACCACCACCACCATCATCCACACACCACCACCACCACAAAACCATCTGCACCAACACCAACAACAATGGCAACAACAATAACAACAACAATAACAAACATTTATTGGGTTAGGGAGAGCACTACATGGTCACTTGACTGCTAAAAATAGTAACTAAATCACCAGGAAATTTTACCTTGTCTCCTTAGAAATGTAAGGACACGAAAAGAAAGTATAGTCCAAAAGTAAATAGGCCAGAAGAAAATAAGAGGATGGGTGGGCATGTCTGGAATTCCATTGATATTTTTTTTTAGGTTTACACAGTGAGAGGTCTCCCAACTGACTTGAAGCTGAACAACAACAACAACAACCTCAACAACAACAACAACAACAACAACAACAACAACATCAACATCAATGACATCAACAACAACAGCAACAGCAACACTGTTGTTGCTAAGACTTGTGTGTTGGCTCCAATCTGAGCCATACCATTATGTACTTCCCTGGACCCTACCCCCACCCCCTGGGCCACTCAATCTCTAACAATATAAGGCAAACATGTTGTAACCTGATCACAGCAATCAAATTAAATCCTGCCCTCCTCCTTCATTCCTCATCTCCACCCCCACTTCCTGAAAACACTTCCAGATTGGTAGCGCTAATGGCTATGGCTTCTACATGATTGATAGGTCTGATAGAAATAGCACCCCAATCTCTCTCAAATAATATCAACAACTGCAGAAATGAAGGCCATATTGGATGATGTATGTTGTCCTAGAAGCACACTGCATAAAAATCAGATGTGATGGTCATGGTTGATATTTATTCTTTTCTACTCTAGGCACAAGGCTCGAAATTTTTGGGGAGGGGGGGCAGTCGATTAAATTGACCCAAGTACGCAACTGGTACTTTATCGACCCCGAAAGGATGGATGAAAGGCAAAGTCGACCTCAGCAGAATTTGAACTCAGAACATAAAGACAGATGAATTACCATTAAGTATTTCACCCGGCGTGCTAACGTTTCTTATTTCTTTATTGCCCACAAGGGGCTAAACATAGAGGGGACAAACAAGGACAGACAAAGGGATTAAGTCGATTACATTGACCCCAGTGTGTAACTGGTACTTAATTTATTGACCTGGAAAGGATGAAAGGCAAAGTCGACCTCGGCGGAATTTGAACTCAGAACATAAAGACAGATGAATTACCATTAAGCATTTCCCCCAGCGTGCTAACATATCTTATTTCTTTATTGCCCACAAGGGGCTAAACATAGAGGGGACAAACAAGGACAGACAAAGGGATTAAGTCTATTACATCGACTGTATAGAATACACTTTGTAGTGCTTAAGAGCTTTAAAGTTGAGCAGGTAGAGGAGTAAATGTGTGGATAAGTAAGTTAGGCAAATCAATATACAAAAAATATTAAACACACTTAATACAAAAAAATGTACATATGCTTACATATCAGAAATTCCAACTTACACAGAAAAGAAATGATATCGGGATTAAAGAGGTTGAATAAGAATTTAACAAGTTCTAGAAGTAGTTGATAGCTTATGTTACCTAGTGACCAAGTCAGTAGCAGGGGAGGGTGCGCTGAAAGTGTAGCTGCTAGAATAAGAATAGCCTGGGCAAAGTTCAGAGAGCTCTTACCTCTGCTGGTGACAAACGGCCTCTCACTCAGAGTAAAAGGCAGACTGTATGATGCTTGTGTATGAACAACCATGCTACATGGCAGTGAAACATGGGCTGTGACTGCTGAGGACATGTGACTGCTGAGGACGCGTCGCCCGGAATTGAACTCACGACCTTACGATCGAGAGCCGAATACTCTAACCACTAAGCCATGCACTATATCACGCACACACACACATGCATGCGCAGGCTTTTATTTGAATTTGTTCCCTACCACCGCCTGACAACAAGTGTTCGTTTATTTACGTCCCTGTAATACAGCGGTTCGGCAACAGGACTCGATAGAAAAAACACCAGGCTTGAAAAAAAAAAAAAAAGACACACTGGAGTCGATTTGTTCGACTAATCCCTTCAAGAAGGTTTTGGTTGGGCTGTGACTACAGCAGAAGACAGTTGCTCAAGATAAGTTTAGGGGCTGAACTTTACCCTACGTTGTTGGGGAGCAAACTTCGTAACTACACGGTAATGCTTCTATACTGTGATAAAAATACGCAGAATGTTATTTCGTTGAAATACCATAAATAAGAAAAGCTAGAGTGATTAAGCAAATATCTTAAGCTGCTTATTAATAACCAATTCATGACTTGGACAATGACAGCACGGTTTTTATAATGTTATTGTATATATGTGAGAAGTAAAGGAAAAGAAAACCACGCTTTATCTTCCTAGACAGGAAATTTTCTCCGTATCTGAAAATTCGCCATGAGACAGAGCATATTATATCAGCATTAAAAAGAATCGTAAAAGGTTATAGGAAAGCATTAAATAGGTGTGTCTTTATTCAACATCAAACGTTGAAAATAAAAACGTGATGAAGTCATTTTAGGCGGAATTTATTATGCAGGATTTTCCTACAGGAAAAATGTTTTTTGACGCCTAACCACATAATTCCAGGTTCATTTCCTCTGCGTGACACCTTGAGTGAGTGTCTTTTATTATAGCCTCTGGCCGAACAAAGCCTTGTGAGTGGATTTGCTAGACGGAAACTGAAAGAAGCTCGTTGCACACACACACACGTACATAGGATGACTGGTAATAAACTCACAGGAAAAAAAGTCACAATTAACTTATGGGATCCCAACAAAACAACCCCTAGGACAAAACCCTTGCGTTTTTTTTTTTTTTACCTGGATTCATATATAGATTAGATATACGAGTGCATCTTTTCCCTGACTTATGGTCTTTTAGACAACTCCCGTATATATATATATATATATATATATATATATATATATATATATATATATATATATATATATATACACATACATATATACATACATATATATATATATATATATAATATATATATATATATATATATATATATATATATATATATATATATATATATATATATATATATATATATATATATATATATATATTCATTTCATTTCATTTCAAAGTTTCAGCTCAGAGCTGCGGCCATGCTGATGCACCACCGTGTTGCTACACTGTTATTACAGGGACCCTCTTACAATATGTGGCACTTGGTGAAGAATGGAGTTTGATTTAGCAACTCTCATGTGCACCTCCTGCCGCGAGGTAGGTTCATCTGGGACTCTCGATAGGAAGAGGTCCAGCTTTGATTTAAAAACTCCTACATCTACTTTGTGCAGATTCCTCAGGCTCTTTGGGAGAATATTAAAGAGCTGTGGGCCCCTGAATCCCAAGCTGTTGCAGTAACTGGTCCTGAAGCGCGATGGCATTGCTGGGATCTTTGGCACTATGCAGTGCCGTCCCGTTCTGGCATTGGTGTAGCTTTCAATGCCAAAATTTGGCACAATTCCTTCCAGGATCTTCCAGATGTATATTACTGCATACCTCTCCCGCCTTCTCTCCAGGGAGTAGAGTCTTAGCTGTTTCAGCCTTTCCCAGTAGCTGACCAGTTGCAAAGAGACAATCTTCTTTGTGAATCTCCTCTGGATTGCTTCAAGGTCTGCTGTTAATGTCAGACTGGTGGGTGACCACAGCTGTGAGCAGTAATCCAGGCGGCTGAGGACGAATGTCCTCCAGAGGATCATCATGGTTTCCTTATCTCTGGTTCTGAATGTACTCAGGATCCATCCAGCCAATCGTCTGAACTTTGTTGCCATTCTGGTAATGTGCACTTGGAAAGAGGTATCATCACTCATGTCGATACCCAGGTCTCTCACTGATTTAGGCTCTGGGATTGAAATTCCCTGTGGACCAGTGTACTCTGTAAGTTTCATATTCAGTTTTGGACGTTGGTAGCGCAGGGCTTGGAATTTTTCAGCATTAAACTGCATATTATTGTCCTCAGCCCATCTGTAAACTGAGTCCAATTCCTGCTGCAGGTGTGCAACATCACTGGAGTTCTGTATTTTCTGCAAGACTTTTGTATCGTCTGCGTAGCTTGCAAGAGTGGCTATCCGGGCACTTGAAGGCATATCTGAGAGAGCGACTATAATATATATATATATATATATATATATATATGTATGTATATATATATAAGCAATGTTAATTCTCTAAATGAAGTATTAACAGTAACTGCACGATAAAGTGTAGTATATTGCCACTTAAGTGTGGCTGACCCCTAGGGGTGGATGTTACTGTTGCTTTTAGCCCCAGGAGGACATCTCCTCCAGCTGGCTTATCGACACACGACTGTGTCCTGTTTGCCAAGGGAGTTATCCCTCTCACCTCGACCAGCAGCACGAACGTATCCGGATTTCAGGGTTATTTCCCTTCGTCGGCGTTCGACAGCTGATGACCTTGGTGAGAGAGACAAAAACCTAAAAGCAACAGTAACATCCACTGAGTGTGTGTATGCGTGTATGTGTGTGTGTGTGTGTGTATGTGTGTGAGCGCGCGCATGTTTGTGTATTTGTATGCATGTATGTGTGTATGTGTAGGCACGCATGTATATGTGATTGTATGTCTGTGTATATGCAGGGATCCAGACAAAAGCCCCCTGGGACAAAAAGCCTCTCGGACAACAGCCCCACGCTTATGTTTTTCGGTTATTTTTTCGTTTACTTTTTCTTTTTACTTGTTGCAGTCATTAGACTGTGGCCATGCTGGGGCACTACCTTGAGGCATTTTTAGTCGAATATATCGACCTCAGAATTTTTTTTAATGATTTTCAACCAGCGCATGAAGTTAAGCCTAGGTCTCTCCACATGCTAGAATTAACAGCCAAATCTCTTGAAAATTATTTATAACCTCCTCGGTTATATCTTTTGGTTATTCTTCGATGTTTTTTATTTTCTAAAAAACTTTTCACCTGTTTCAGCCATTGGTCTGCGGCCATGCTGGGGCATCGCCTTGAAGAATTTTTAGTCGAATGCATCGACCTCAGAATTTTTGTTTCAACCAGCGCATAAAGTTAAGCCTAGAAGGTCTCTCCACATGCTAGAAATAACAGCCAAATATCTTGAATTTTTTTTTTTTTATAATTTCACATAAACAAAAACGGAAATCGTGATTGTAAAAAATCTTTTATTTTCCAAAATTCTAATTTTTAAGTAAACAAAAATATATTTAAATCGAAAATAAATAAGTAGAATAGGACAACGGAACACAAGATTCTTTACTACTCAATGCACCTAATGTCTTAATTCTATCAAAAGGGAAAGCATTTACTTCAAAAAATGTATAGAAAGATAGGAACGATAAGAAGTACGTTTGAGCATAAACAGACATGCAAAAGAGACCGACAGAATAAGTACCAGGCTTAAAAAGTAAATCCTGGGGTTGATTCATTCGACCAAAAATTCAAGGTGGTGCATCAGTATAGCCACAGATTAAAGATTTACGAGATAAAAGACATATATATATATATATATATATATATATATATATATATATACAGATATACAGGAAGTAAATAGACACCTTTATTTTTCAAAATCTTTTATTTGATATTAATTGGTTGAAGGAGAGGTTTTCTTCTAGCTCTTCGTCCATAATACCCAAGCTTATGTAGATATGTAACACACGTTCTTGGATTAACTTCTAGCTGTTTTGCAATGTCAGAACCTTCGAACGAGGTTCGTTTTCCACAATTCTCTTCAAACAGCGAAGCTTCCTTTCCAAGGGTCCAGCTTGAGAATCTGTTGATTCTTTTCCTTGGCTTTTGAATTTCACTATAATTCTATTTAAAGTAGCAAGAGGAATTTGAAGATTTTCGGCAATTTTGGGCTGGCTAAGACCAACTTCAGATTGCCCAACAATACAACCTCTTTGAAAATCTGACAGTTCTGCTGAACTTTTTGTGCGTGGCATGGTTACTCTTCACAAATGTTTAATATAATGGCACCTGGAATGAAAAAGAATAATTACATTGTAAATTCTACACCGCCGAAAGCATATTAAGACACTTAGATAAGAAATTTTGAAAATTAAAGTTGTCTATTTACTTCCTGCATGTCTGTGTACATACGTACATACATACATACATACATACATACATACATACATACATACATACATACATACATACATACATACATACATACACACATACATGCATGCATGCATATAAACGAATAAGGTGAATATTCGATATTTCTTTCGCTAGAAATTTACATTTGATTTCCTTTTCTTCGAAATTAACTTTCACTTTCTAGGAATTCTTTCCAGGAATATCAACACAAAATGAAAGTGAAAATACAGACACTATTCAGCATTGTGACACATGGGAGGGTGCATAGCTTTACTAGTTAGGATGTTGTACACACAGCCGCATGATCGTGCTTTCAACTCCTACACTGTGTGGTGCGTTGTGTTCTTGAGCAAGACACTTCATCTCAAGTCGCTCTGCAATCACGTCGACACCTGACACGTGGTACATCATACACCTGTTCAGACAACGCCAATTTGATGGGGGGAGCGAGCTAATGTGTGCAGCATCAACGTTTATTTCATCAGTATGAACAAAATCACTTTTAGTCGAGTTATCTTTTACTTGTTTCAATCAGGAAACAGTCATTATGTATGTATGTATGTATGTGTGTGTATTTATGTATGCATTTTGGAATGCATGCATACATGA
>NC_142949.1:25977121-26087121 GCF_046866305.1 Octopus bimaculoides | reverse complement strand
ACTTTAACCATGTAACACAAGCCTTCTGTAGTTTTTTCACTCTTATTATCTTTTATACATATTTATATATATATAAATGCATACATACATACATACATACATACGTACATACATACATACATACATACTCGCATATACACATTCCTGTCCAAAGTGTAACACTTACAGCCGAGTTCCGTCCCAAATGAAGTGAGTGCCAAAATCATAATCTTCGTTTTTGAAAATATTGGAATCGGAAGAAATTAAAAAACAAAAAAAAAAAACAACTAAGAGATGGTTGCGGTCTTCGTTCCACATATATGTTTGGCAATGCGGAATAGTGTCAATATTTTCACTTGCATTTCCTGACCATATGATGGAAAATTCCTGGAAAGTGAAAATAATTTCCAAGAAAAAGAAAGCGAAAGTTCCTGGTAAAAGAAATAACGAATGTCTTTACACACACACACTTGCGTACAAATGCAAATATACGCCCACATGTACGTATATGCAGTCACACACACGCACACGCGTAAACGCATGGGTATATATGCGTATAAACATTCATACACATATATACGCACCTACACGCGCGCAACAGCTGACTGTAATAGATACAAATACCTGTAGAAAATACTGGGTTGGTGCATCTTTAAATGGCGGTCTGATCGTCTGCTAAACAAATGGGAAGCAGTATTTGAAGTAGATGGTGAATGTGTTCCAGAATAATCATTTAAAGATATTTTTGTTACATGTTGTTATTATTTTTGTTGAATAAAATTTATTGAAAAGAAGCCGCAATAATTATGCACCAAGCCAATACGATTTGGCGTGTTGTAGGCGTGTGGGGGTGTTTATAGGCGTGACTGTACACACTCTTATACATACATATGTGGACAGTCATAAATACATACTCACGCATTTGCCAAATATACGCATGCATTGCCGCATAATGCATATATGTGCGCAAATACACACATGAACATACAAGCATATTCACATATACGTGTGGACACGGACACACACACACGCACACACATACATACATACATACATTCATACAAACATACATACGTACATATATACACATATGTACTTATATTTGCATATATACCTCTATGAAAAGGTGTGAAATAAGGGGGGTAGAAATAATGCAAAAGTTCGATATATGGAAGGGGTGTATTGATGCGAGCGTGCGAATCTGTACATTGGCGCGCATGCGCATCTGTACATTGGCGCGCAATAGATAAAATAACTAAAATATAAATAATACATTTCTAAATCTCTCAGAGAGATTTATGCAGTAGCAGCACGATAAAGTGATATGATGTTGCCAACTTAATGTGACAGTTCCATGAAAGGAAAGAATGCTACTGTTGTTTAGCAGCATTTATCGTTTCCTGTTGGACTTGACACATTTCCAGTGCCCTTATGTTTTCAAAGTGGAGACAAGCACCTCCACCTAGCAAAGCCAGCATCTAGAGACTAGTTTCAGAGTCATTGCTCATCATCAGTCTGGTGTAGCATAGCCTGCTAGCTGCCGATGCCTGTCCTTTGAAAACATATATTTCAACTGAAATACATTCACTGGTTTTAGGAAATGTGTGAAGTCCAACAGGAAACGGTGTTTCCTAGAGCTATATGTGTGTGTGTATATACATACAAAAACGCGCATATATACACAGTTACGTATATACGTATATACACACACGTACGTACATGCATACATACATGTAAAAATGTCTGATTGGTATAAAATATCAGTCTTTGCTTCATTTTTACCATTTTTACTCGCACGATTTTCACTAAGAAAAACAAAAAAAAAACTCATTTTTTTCCCGTGGGATCAAGTACCCTGAGCTCCTAATATGCTGCAAATAAATCCCTTATTTTGGTTCAGAAAAGGGGTGAGGGACGAAGGGGGAACCCCCACCCCCCAAGGTCCCGCATTCATTGGAATTTTTTTTTCGTTGAATGAATTCCTGTGACATCCTAATATGCTACAAAACCCTTTTTGGGGTCCCAAAAACGGAGTGGGGTGAGGTGGAAGCCTCGGAAATTTCACTCCACCCCCACCCCATCGATCTTTTCAGGATTAGGGTTTTAGGGTTAGGGAATTCTGTCCCGAATTCATTGGAATTTTTTTTTCCTTAGTGAAAATCGTGCGGGTGTTACTCTGAAAAATGACCCATTTTTTTTTAGCGACACATGGTTTTAATTTAAACCTGACATTTTTCAGAAAAAACGGAGGATTTTTATTTATTATTTTTTTTTTAATCATTCAAACATTTCACAGATGAACGCACTAACTGTCATCTCCAGTCGTATTTGAACACTAAAAGGAATTTTTAAATGCCTACTTTACAATTCAAATTAATCAGCCCAAAGGTTAAGTTTCCCAAACACGACCACCGCGCCACTGTCCTCATCGTCATCACCGCCACCACCACCAACGTCATCGCCGCCCTGCTATCAATCATCACACCGTTTCTATAAATCATTCAACTCAAGGCCAATTTTTGTTATTGTTAGGTTTGTAGTCAAGTGATTCGAAAACATTATAGCCTTTCTTTTATTTTTCTTTCGTGTCGTGCCGTAACCTGTTCGTGAATGAATTTTTTCCGAGAAAAGGAGATTACAATATTCTTACACCATCCTACAATCGTTCATTTCTAGGAAAACTTAACCCTCTGACTCCCGTCAACTGTTTTTCTCATGGCGCAATGTAGTCGCTTCTTTCAGTCATTAGACTACGGCCATGCTGGAGCAGCGTTTTGAAGAATTTCAATCGAACGGATCGACTACAGTACTTTTTTTTTTTAACTTGGTAGTTATTCTATCGGTCTTTTTTGCTGAACCGCTAGGCTATAGGGATGGAAACGCACCAACATGGGTTGTCAAGCGGAGATGGGGGGGGGGGGACAACACATACATTAATGTATAATATATATATATATTGCACTCATATCATTAATGTACAATATATATATATTGCACTCATATCATTAATGTATAATATATATATATTGCACTCATATCTACACATACTCATACGCCCATGCATGCACACACTCATAGTCACATACACAACGCACAACACATACATCTACACACACATCAAACTATATACGCTCATATATAATAACATATATGTATGTATTATGCATCTCAACATGTATGTATGGAAAGGAATTCCACGTGTAAAAGAGAAAGAAGGGTGACTATAGAGGTGTACTCCCGTGTGGAATCTGGATGTTACCCCACTCGGATTTTCGGTTGAGAGAGGGTTTGTACCCCTGTATACAGACAGCTTCAGTGACCTGTCTCAGTATTGCATCAGTGGGATGTTTGGACAAGATGTTTAATTTAAGACTCCCTAAGGAGCCCTTGTGGCAGTCTACAGCATGCTGATAGAAGATGGAGTTAGGTTTCTTTTCAATGTAGTTGTCCAGGTGTTCTTCGAACCTATCATTGATACTCCTAGAAGTCTCACCAATGTATGACTCTGGGTTGGTCGCGTAAGCTCCTTCTTGGCACTTAATTTGGTATACAGTGTTCTTGGTTTTGCAGTTCACGTGTGGGTTTGTAGAACATACTGCACAATTATTTTGACAGATGATTCTATCAAACGGATATGATTTACATAACTCAGATTTGATAGTCCTACCTGTCTTTTCTACAACTTTGATCTTAAGGCCAGTTTTGTGCAGGATTTTCTTGAATGCCTTACTTAATATGCTCTTCGGTGTAGCATCAACAAACATCACACTGTGAAACTTCTTGTTATCATACCAAGTGTCGGTCTTATTTCTTTTGTTGGCGTCCCTCTCTAACCTCAGCATGCTGTAGACTGCCACAAGGGCTCCTTAGGGAGCCTTAAATTAAACATCTTGTCCAAACATCCCACTGATGCAATGCTGAGACAGGTCACTGAAGCTGTCTGTATACAGGAGTACAAACCCTCTCTCAACCGTAAATCCGAGTGGGGTAACATCCAGATTCCACACGGGAGTACACCTCTATAGTCACCCTTCTTTCTCTTTTACACGTGGAATTCCTTTCCATACATATATGTTGAGATGCATAATACATATATGTTATTATATATAACCTTATGAGCGTATATAGTTTGATATGTATGTGCGTGTGTGTAGATGTATGTGTGTATGTGACTATGAGTGTGTGCATGCATGGGCGTATGAGTATGTGTAGATATGAGTGTGTGTAGATACATCTATGTGTGGTATGTTTATGGAGGAAAAAAAAATGCATATTTGAATTTTAACCGTTATCCTTGTATTAGTGTCATACATATTTGTATATATGTATGTGTGTGTGTATATATGTATAGGTGTAGTGATGGTTAATCGTATATGCGTGTATACTTTAAGATATGTATATTTGTGAGCGTGTGTGAGTGTCAATATGATTGTGTATACTTGTTTATATATGTATAAGTAAGGTTATATATGTACATATATGTATCTAAGACGTTGTATCTATTCACCGTTAGACGATGGTTAGAGGGGCAAACGCACACACACATATGTGTGTGCGTGTTTACATATGTGTATATGCATATGTATATATGTGCGTATATACAACCTTCAACAAAGTAACTGTCATGTAGACAACTTGAACTGACGCACATATCAGTACATAAACATACATTCACATACATATGCACACACACACACAAACACGTCTACACACTTACCCTATTACTCACGTACATCCATAAGTACATACTCACATACATACATGTGTATAGGCATGCACACATGCATACGCATGTACAGATGCATACGCGCACACAAGTACACGCACATACATACATACATACATACACATGTACATATATATCATGAACTAACTATTACTTTCTCAGATGTAGCACAGAATTTTGTCAGTGAACAGGTCGCGGTCTCAAAGCGACGAAAATATTTTGACAAATTAAATTTAAATGTTGAAGTGAATCTAAATGGCTTAAAAACACCTTCCACGCTGCAATTGTTTTCGTTCCAGCACACGATCTCAGATCAGGTCACTTGCTATGCAAGTGCATCTCCGTAATATACATATATATATATATATATTATACATTCATCATCATCGTTTAACGTCCGCTTTCCATGCTAGCATGGGTTGGACGATTTGACTGAGAACTGGTGAACCAGATGGCTACACCAGGCTCCAATCTGATTTGGCAGAGTTCAAATTACATTAATATATATATATATATATAGATAGATAGACAGATACATACATAGGCGCAGGTGTAGTAAGCCTGCTTCCCTACCACATGGCTCTTTGTTCTGTCCCATTAAGTGACACCTTGGGCAAGTGTCTTCTACTATAGCCTTGGGTCAACTAAAGTCTTGTGAGTGGATTTGGTACATGGAAACTGAAAGAAACCCATCGTATATGTGTGTGTGTATTTTTGTGTCTGTCCCCACTCCATCACTTGACAAACAATATTGGTGTGTTTACGTTCCTGTAACTTCGTGGTTTGACAAAAGAACTGATAGAATAAGTACTAGGATTACAAAGAACAAGGGATCTATTCCAAGCGATCCAGCATGGCTGCAGTCAAATGACTGAAACAAGTAAAAGATAAAGTTATCTTCATTTTTTTCTTTCTGCTCATAAATCTTCAGCACCTGGAAGTTTCCACCTTTTGTACCACTCAACTTGATCCCTCTCATAACCTTTCTTTACCATGTGGAATTGATCCCCTGTAAAGACACTGGAGTCTAAGTTTGAATCTTTTGAGCACTACAGTCTTCTATATGGAGAATCTCTGGATCTCATCTGTGAGCTGTGTTTACTTGTTTCAGTCATTTGACTGCAGCCATGCTGGAGCACCGCCTTTAGTCGAGCAAATCGACCCCAGGACTTATTCTATCGGTCTCTTTTTGCCGAACCGCTAAGTTATGGGGACGTAAAAACACCAGCATCGGTTGTCAAGCGATGTTGGGAGGACAAACACAGACACACAAACATATATATATATATATATATATATATATATACGACGGGCTTCTTTCAGTTTCCGTCTACCAAATCCACTCACAAGGCTTTGGTCGGCCCGAGGCTATAGTAGAAGACACTTGCCCAAAGTGCCATGCAGTGGGACTGAACCTGGAACTATGTGGTTGGTAAGCAAGCTACTTACCACACAGCCACTACTGCGCGTGCGTGTTTGTTTACTGTCTCCCTTTCTTTGACATCATGTGATTGTAAGCACATGTTACCATCATGCAAGCAGTACTCCGTTTCCAATCTCCTGTGAAAAAAAGTGTCAGGTGATGGGGAAATAACTTATTCAGAAACAAATGAGGGTTGGTGACAGGAAGAGCACCCAACCATGGAAAATCTGTCTCAGCAAATTCTATCCAACCCATGCAAACATGGAAAAGTGGACATTAAAACAATGATGAATAACATGGATATCAAGAATGATTCCCCAGTATTTAAACCAGTGCCAAAAAAATTTCTAAAACCACCCCAAAAAATCAACAAAAAATAACCATATAAATGAATTTAAGTAGTCTTTTTCCTGTTGTTTCATAAAAATAAAAGATTTATATTAAAACTGAAGGTTTTATTTGCTCTCATATTTTTTTATGCCTGTGTTACATGATCTGCATATATGCAGGAAATGCCATTGATATGCAGATATTCACATGAATGCATCTTTACAAACACTGACTCACTCAACGAGTTGTTTCCATTTGAAATCAATAAAACTAATTCAAGAGATATATTGATTAGAAATAGCCAAACACAAAATACAGATATCTGGTATTTATTTCACTTGTTTGAGTAAAATAAATAGTTTAGCAGTTTTTCTTTTTTTATTGAGTGAATAAAGAATAATTTTTATCATTATTTTTACATTTACAAATTGATTAGTAACAAACTTTATTTACAAGCAGATTTTAATTATTTTTAATAATTTTAATTATTGTTGTTGTTGTTGTTCTTAATGAATTTCTCTCCTTGAATACATCCTTTGTATCTTTGTAGAGATTTTTGCAATTTTGTTATAGTTGTTTTGTTTTGTTTTTTTCAATGTGAAAATATCAAATTGTGTTGCAGACACACAACCATGCAATATCTCCCAGTGAAGAAAAGAAGATATCCACGTTGATATGTGATAATTTAATAGAATGATGGCAGAAGTCAACAAGGAAATGTGACAGTGGTGGTGGTGTCATGACTCCTCTGTGCTGACCCCTTTCAAATACCAACACGACCCTTTTGTGATACAATAATCCTGAAATTGAAACAAGAAAGGAGTTAGAAACAATCCAGTCTTTGTAATTAGCAGAAATATATTTAGATATGGGTTTTGATGTTAAAAGATATTACTGTAGGGCTACGGGGTTAAGAAGTCTTGTTTCCCAATTACATGGTTTCAGGTTCAGTCCCACCATGTGGTACCTTCTACTACAGCCCAAGGCTATAATGTGGTGGATTTAATAGACAGTAACTGAAAGAAGTTTTGAGAGAGAGAGAGAGAGATAGAGTGTATGTTCTCATTTAACATCCATTTTCTATGATTGAATGGGTTGGACGGTTTGACTGAAAACTGGTAAGTTGGGGGGCTGCACCATCTGATTTGGCAAGGTTTCTATGGTTGGACGCCCTTCCTAACACCAACCACTCCGATAGCGTAGTGGGTGTTTTTTATGTGCCACTATAACGGGTGCCATTGACCAGACACCAGCATTGGCCACGACTATGGTCTCATTTGGCTTGTCAGGTCTATACAAATACGGTATATGGCCAAAGGTCTTGGTTACTGCCCTCCGTGAGATCCACTGCTTGAACCATGCTTTTTACATGCCACCAGCACAGGTGCCAGTCAGATGGCACTAGCATCGGCCACGGTTTCACCCAGTTTGACAGGTCTTCACAAGCACAGCATATTGCCCAACAATTGAAGGGTGCTTTTAACAGGCCAGTTACACGACACTGGCATCGGCCATGACTACAGTTTCTCTTGGCTTGATGTCACTGCCTCCATGAGACCCAACACTCAAATAGTGCTCTTTATGTGCCACTGGCGTGGGTGCCAGTCAGACAGCACTGGCATTGGCCAAGACTACAATTTCACACACACACACATGTATATATATATATATATATATATATATAAAACGATGACCACTAAAGTGGACATTTAATGTGCTAGAAATAGACCACGTGTTGTATCTACTAAGACCTAATTGTTCTCAAAACGAAATTCAGCGAAATACCAAAATGTATGCGGGCAAGACCGTGAAAATTATAGAAATAAAACATTATTATCCACGAACCAGTTTCAAAATCAACACTCTTACCGAATGTCTGCTTCTATTCAGTGTGAACTGTAATGGAATCATAATTCTCAGAATCTTATACACTTTAGTGGTCATCGTTATATATAAAAATATACTTTAATCCCCTAAGATCTCAAATATTTTTTCTGAATCTCTCTGATTCTTTAAATGTGCTAGCTTCCTGGTAATAAATCGATATTAATTAATATATGATTTTTACCCCATGTTTTAATTTTATATATATATATATTATATATATATATATATATATATATATATATATACACATACATACATACACACATGTGAGAGTGTGTGTGTGAGAGAGAGAGACAGAGAGGAGTGTGTGTCTTCTTGCTTTGACATTGTGCAGTTGTATAATGAGCATTACTGTCACAAGATGAGAGGAGACAGACAAGGGACAAAGGGAGAATACTGAAGTTAACCTTACCCGTAACAATTTTTTACAGTCGCTCTCAGAGATGGGGCAACCAAGTACCTCATCCACTTTCTTCTTGAACAGGTTCGATGCTACACGACAAGAAGTCTGTAACATACCAATAAGTACACCTCTCATCTGAAATAAAAACAGGAAGATTTCTAAAGATTCTGCAACTGAGCAATGGACCCTTAATGAGGATCTCTGAAATTAAGCAAATACTTTAAAGAGAAGGGTATCTTTGTATATGAGAAATACTAATTTTACCTATTAAAAAAAAAAAAAAAAAAAGCTGGTGATGTCGTTCGTGAAGTTTGAACTTGGATTCATTCCTTAACACTTCAGTCAAATATTTTCTTATGATTACATCAGAAAACAGGAAGATGTTACATATCAAACATGAGTCTGCGTCTGCCTGTCTATAATTTTATTTTATTTAATAATGATATTTCAAGAAAATGGTTACATAGATAGAATAACAACTTACCGGATCTAATCCGTCACCAATTCTGGAAGCTATGAATACAGGTTCCTCAATGTATTGTTTAGGCCACTGATAGAAAGACAGAAACGATCATATCATCATTCAAAATCTGAAATGTTTTCCAAACTGACATCTATTACACCAAGCTACTCTACAACAAAAAAGGAGGCGCAATGGCCCAGTGGTTAGGGCAGCGGACTCGCAGTCGTAGGATTGCAGTTTCGATTCCCAGACTGGACATTGTGAGTGTTTATTGAGCGAAAACACCTAAAGCTCCACGAGGCTCCGGCAGGGGATGGTGGCAAACCCTGCTGTACTCTTCCACCACAACTTTCTCTCATTCTTACTTCCTGTTTCTGTTGTGCCTGTAATTCAAAGGGTCAGCCTTGTCACACTCTGTGTCATGCTGAATATCCCCGAGAACTACATTAAGGGTACACGTGTCTGTGGAGTGCTCAGCCACTTGCACGATAATTTCACGAGCAGGCTGTTCCATTGATCGATCAAGTGGAACCCTCGACGTCGTAAGCGACGGAGTGCCAACAACTCTATAACATGTCATCAAATTGTTCAGTTCCTCTGTCATCACTTCTGTGGAGCCTAATGTCTGACATGTCAACATCACTTTTTCCTTACACTTTTCTTCGCCCTCTTCTTCTACAAGTATTCTTACACCAATGATATTTTTTCACCAAACACTCAACCTGTATATTCACCTCAGACAACCACACCAGCACAGTTGTTACCTATGCACGCTTCAGTTGGCATCTCTATTACATTAGCCAACCTCTCAGCTCATTTGCACTCTAGCTTCCATGTAGACTAATATTATATTTTCATTGGGCCAGGCTTACTTCATCTCTCTCCAGCATCTACAGATTTTTCACACTTAATGTCAAAGTCTCACTACCATGCAGTATCACATGTAGTTCTTCCCTTCACATAAAAAAAAAAAGCCCTATTGTTACCTTGCCATAGTCTGGCAACTGGTTTCGTAATAAACCCATCTGAAATAGTAACTAACAAATATGTTTAGTAAGAAACCTGGGCAGGTCTGGAACTCCAATGCTCCTACTGCTAACCACTCTTATATTAAGTATGAATATATCTATCATATATGAAGTCCTGGTTCTCTATCAACCTACTTAAGACCTCACCAAATTCTTTATATATTCATTGCTTAAATATAAAAACAAGCAAAAAACAACCCCTCCCCCCGAACCTCATTTTGAAACCTACTGCATTAGTGGAGTACCATTGAAAGCTTTCATTTACAGTGACAAGGTACTTTTTTTTGTTGGTTTCTACAAATGCAAGCGAGAATCTTTTTTACATAATTACAAACCAACAAAATGTTTTACAGATACACTACATTGCAACATCAACAGCAGAAACTGTACTTCTCCTGGGTTAACAAACTCAACTGTTAATTGAACTATTGAACTATTGAATTCTCAAACCAGTTTCAAATAATAGTTGTGAAGCCAATTAATCTTACTAAAGTTGTTAAAGCTGTTGAGAAAGGCATGACAGCCACATAATCTCATTCCACTCGTCTATAAATTTATAGACTCGGGCCATCTTCATAACACCCAACAATCTACCACATCACCACCCTTGCGCATAACCCACTACATTAACCTCTACTCCACTGCCTAACCACCTATCACTCTCCTCTTGTACTTCTATGAACTTATCCATCAAAGCCTCCCCATCCTCACTCTATATTCTCATTTCTTTCTACCTTGATCATACACTGACACCTCATTACCAACATTGTTATCCTCTTTCCGGCCACTCCACCCCCAACTCCTATACAAACACGATGTGGCCAGGTGCAGGTATGGCTGTGTGGTAAGAAGTTTGCGGCGAGCTGGCAGAAACGCTAGAATGCCGGGCGAAATGCTTAGTGGCATTTCATCTGCCATTACGTTCTGAGTTCAAATTTCGCCGAGGTCGACTTTGCCTTTCATCCTTTCGGGGTCGATAAATTAAGTACCAGTTATGCACTGGGGTCGATGTAATCGACTTAATCCCTTTGTCTGTCCTTGTTTGTCCCCTCTATGTTTAGCCACTTGTGGGAAATAAACAAATAAGAAGTTTGCTTCCCAACCACATGGTTCTGGGTTCACTCCCACTGTGTGGCACCATGGGCAACATCAACATCAACATGGGCAGCATTTGAACCCAAAAACACAAAGACTAGAAAGTTGTATGTATTTAACATTCATAGTTTCATCATTAGTTTGCTATCGACTTTTCCAAGCTGGTATGGGTTGGATAAGACATCATTACATGGTATTCGAAAGCAGGACGTCCTTCTTAAAGTCAATCTTTTCAAGTGACCTATTTCCTTCTATGTCTTTGGAATATCAAATTATTGAGTTGAAAGATGTTTTATTTTATGGACAACATAAATAGGTCATGCACACACGCACGCACAAGGACACAGACTCAGAGACATACAACTATCATATTTACAGACACATAGTCAGACCTACTCAGACTGACAGAGATACACAAACACAGTTATAGAGACAGACAGACTCACAAACACATACCATACAAAACAGACACACGCACACACACACACAGATAGACTCAGAGACATACAACTATCATATTTACAGACACATAGTCAGACTGACAGAGACATACAAACACAGTTACAGAGACAGACAGACTCACAAACACATACCATACAAAACAGACATACGCACACACACACACACAGATAGACTCAGAGACATACAACTATCATGCTTACAGACACATAGTCAGACCTACTCAGACTGACAGAGACACACAAACACACAGAGAGACAGAGACAGACTTACAAACACATACCATACAAAACAGACATACGGATACACACACAGATAGAGAGACAGACTCACACACAGTGAGATTTCATAGGTTTTTCATTGAAAACTTCGACTCACAATCCGGTAATCAATACAGGATGCACTGAATTTTTTAATCACACAGCCTGCACCATACCACCCACAAATGGAAACAAAAACAAAAAAAAAAAAAAGGTGTTTTTTTCAAAAAAAAAACCAGTTTGTGTGTCTTTGTTGTGACAAGGTGTGACACAAAAAGCACTTGTATAACCTAACTTGTTGCACTTAACATAATAAAAAAAAAAGATTAGATCCTACACATCTCACGGCAATGGCCTTCTTGTCCCTCCCTTCCTCTCCTTTTGTGCCAATTACACATTCTACAAGTGATTGAAAAAAAAAAAAGAGAAAAAGAAAAAAAAGGAACTGCCATTGTGAGCAGCAGGAATGCCTTGGATCATCATAGGTCTGTAGAATTAGCAGTGGCCTGGGGTTAAACACTATTCTCCAATAAAAAGCTAACAAACAAACATAACCATCTTTGAGAAGTAATATTTCAATTGTTGTTGGGGTTTAACCCTGAGCAGTCCTATTGTCAAAGGCATTCCAGATATGACAATCCATCAGATATAGAGTAACTAATGTGTCCTTCCTTTTTTTTTTTTTTTAATAGTAGGATAGAATTTGAGAAAGATTTACTGCTATTTCTAGCAGATTGAGCCAACTGCATAACTTTCCATATTCATCCAGGTATGGCTATGTGGCTTTTGGGTTCAATTTCACAGCCAGGCACCTTGAGCTGATCAAAGCTTTGTGAGTGGATTTGGTAGATGGAAAGCCTGTCGTAAGTCATGGGAACTAGTCCTTTGTCCTGACATCCTCATCATTTAACATTTATATTCCAGCCTGGCATGGATTGGACGGTTTGAGAAGATCTAAAGAGCTGGAGGACTGCACTGAGTTCCAACTTCTACTTTGGCATGGTTTCTGCTAGAAACACTCAGTGCACTTCAGAGTGTACTGAGTGCTTTTTGTACGACACCAGCGCAAGTGAGGTCACCAAGTAACTTGCGAGACAAGACTTCACAACTGGATGGGAATGGGAGTGTAGTAGAGAAGGAAGTGGCTTTGTGCTGGCTTTTGCACAGGTGTTTTCCTATGGAGGAGATACATGGTTACCTAGCATTATATGAGAGTGAGCAGCTAGAAAGAAGTGAATATAAAAAAAAAAAATAAAGAAAAAGAAAACTCTTTTCCTCTTTTTCAGAACCACAACTAACAGGAATTTGCTCCTACCCCCACCCAAACACATCTGCACTGATCGTTGATCTCAACTGTCTGTCACAGCTTACATAGGTCATTGGCTCCTGTCCCCCCACTCTTCCTCTGAGTAGCTGTAACCTCTCCACAAAAGGCCATAAAGCGTCCGATGTGTGGTAGGTTACCAACCCAACCGGCTGACACATACAGTAAACAAATCAATTACAAGTTAAACTTTCATTATCGTTATAAAATGAAACCATAATAATCCTTTCTACTATATAGGTGGAGGCGCAATGGCCCAGTGGTTAGGGCAGCGGACTCGCGGTCATAGGATCGCGTTGTGAGTGTTTATTGAGCGAAAACACCTAAAGCTCCATGAGGCTCCGGCAGGGGATGGTGGCGAACCCTGCTGTACTCTTTCACCACAACTTTCTCTCACTCTTACTTCCTGTTTCTGTTGCACCTGTAATTCAAAGGGTCAGCCTTGTCACACTGTGTCACGCTGAATACTCCCCAGAACTATGTTAAGGGTACCCGTGTCTGTGGAGTGCTCAGCCACTTGCACGTTAATTTCATGAGCAGGCTGTTCTGTTGATCGGATCAACTGGAACTCTCGACGTTGTAAGCGACGGAATGCCAACAACATATAGGTACAAGGCCTGAAATTTGTGGGGGGGGGGGGATGGTTGATTACACTGACCCCAGTACACAAGTACACAACTGGTTTATTGACACTTGGTTTATCAACCCTGAAAAGATGAAAGGTTAAGTCAACCTCAGTAGAATTTGAACTCATAATGTAACGATGGAAGAAATGCAGCTAAGCATTTTGCCAGGCGCAGTAACAATTCTATCAGCTTGCCGCTTTAACCATAATAATAGTTTCAAATTCTAGCACAGGACCAGCATTTTTTGAAGGGATGGGGTAAAGTCAATTACACTAATCCCCAGTACTTCACTGGTACCTAATTTTATAGACCCCGAAAGGATGAAAGACAAATGAAATGCTATTGGGCATTTTGTCTGCCGTGTCATTGGTTCTGCCAGTTCACTACCGTAGACATAAAACTGAGCTGTCTCTCCATCGGTTATGATGACAAGGGTCCCAGCTGATCCGATCAATGGAACAGCCTGCTCATGAAATTATGCAAGTGGCTGAGCACTCCACAGACACACATACCTTTAACACAGTTCTCTAGGAGATTCAGTGTGACAGAGAATGTGACAAAGGGTGGCCCTTTGAAATACAAATACTACTCATTTTGCCAGCTGAGTGACCTGGAGCAACGTGAAATAAAGGATCTTGCTCAAGAGCAAAATGCACTGCCAGGAATTGAACTCACCACCTTATGATCATAAGCCTAATACCCTAACCACTAAACCTAAACCATGCACCTTAACATAATAATGAAAAATTTATATCATTCAGCATAGCTTCAGATAGAAATGGACTATCTACACTCATTCTTTAATTTTTCTAAGCTGGCATGGGTTAGACACAGAGTTATTTGGGACAAGGTTTTACAGCTGGGTGCACCTCCTGTCACCAAGCCTTAACTGTTTTTCATCATGTAAGGCATAAATTTTTTTTCTTATTTCAGAGGTTGTCAAAAATGTGAGCAACTGGCTCACAATGTCAACAAAGAATGCCAACAACACCAGTGTTTCATTAAAATGGTGACAAGTGTGATATCAACACACAATATATATATGCAAAAGGCTTCTTGCAGTTTCTCTCTGCCAAATTTACTTGCTCAATGTGAGTATAAGTGTATATGTGTGTGTGGTGGTGGTGGGGGGGACACAGCTGTGTAGTTAAGTCTCTGTGTATGGCACTTTGGGCAAGTGTCTTGTAATCTAGCCCTGAGCTGACTAAAGCTTTGTGATTTGGTAGACGGAAGCTGAAAGAAGACCATTGTATATGTATATTTTCGAGTGTGCATGCATCCATGTACTTGTGTCTCCTTATTCGAACACTGCACAATAGCTGTGACTGACATTGTCACACAAGCAGTGTTCTTGATTTCCAGTCTTCTGCAAAAACATGTTTGGTCAAAGGGAAATATTGTTTGGAAGGCAGCGAGCTGGCAGAAACGTTAGCACGCCGAGGTCCAACTTTGCCTTTCATCCTTTTGGGGGTCGATAAATTTAGTACCAGTTACGCAGTGGAGTCGATGTAATCAACTTAATTCCTTTGTCTGTCCTTGTTTGTCCCCTCTATGTTTAGCCCCTTGTGGGCAATAAAGAAATAAGAAACGTTAGCATGCCGGGCGAAATGCTTAGCAGTGTTTCGTCTGTCTTTACGTTCTGAGTTCAAATTCTGCCTAGGTCGACTTTGCCTTTCATCGTTTTGGGGTCAATAAATTAAGTACCAGTTGCATACTGGGTCGATCTAATCAACTGGCCTCTCCTCAAAAATTTCGGGCCTTGTTCCTAGAGTAGAAAAGAATATCATGTTTGGAAACAGGTGAGGGTTGGTGACAGGAAGGGAATCCAACCATAGAAAATCTACCTCAACAAACTGTCTGACACGTGAAAGCATGAAAATATGTTAGAATGATTAAACAATTCCATTAACAGCTACATAGGCACAGGAGTGGCTGTGTGGTAAGTAGCTTGCTTACCAACCACATGGTTCCGGGTTCAGTCCCACTGCATGGCACCTTGGGCAAGTGTCTTCTACTATAGCCTCGGGCCGACCAAAGCCTTGTGAGTGGATTTGGTAGATGGAAACTGAAAGAAGCCCGTCGTGTGTATACATATATATATATGTATATATATATATATATATATATATTTATATATATATGTGTGTGTGTGTGTGTGTGTGGTTGTCCCCCCCCACCATCGCTTGACAATCGATGCTGGTGTGTTTACATCCCCATAACTCAGCGGTTTGGCAAAAGAGACCGATAGAATAAGTACTAGGCTTCCAAAGAATAAGTCCTGGGGTCGATTTGCTCGACTAAAGGTGGTGCTCCAGCATGGCCGCAGTCAAATGACTGAAACAAGTAAAAAAGTAAACACAAAAAAAAAGTATATATAATGCTTGTAGCAACATCTTTTTTATCTTAGTATTACAATTGAAGAAAGAGGCATTTTTTGTAGACTAAAATTGCAAAAACACTCACCCGGTCGTTTAGTCTGATTCCTCCGACATCAAGTGCAGCTTGTTCTAGCATCTGGTCTGACACACCGGAACTTAAAATGTGACCAGGTTGACTCTGAGTCAAGTTCAATTGAAATAAGCGTTTCACCTCGCTCATTGTTAGAACGTAACGAGAATTTAGCTTATCTTTAACAAAAGACTGAAGTCCCTGGAGCACATCCTCGTTATGGTTAAATACATGATTATTAAAAGACACACTGCCTTTGATGTTGCTGTTCTCCACCCCTGTTGAAGGTCTTAAACCACCTTCATTTGTAAAAGGACCATCACCGGTGATATCCAATATTTCCACACAGTTATCATCTAATCCATCCTTGTTTGCTGCTGCCCGGTCAGTACCCTCTGGCTCAATGTCACTATGGTCAGATATGCTTCGGCCACTCATAGTCCGCTTCCGAGACTTGGTCGGTGTGCGAGGTTTCTTGCATTTCTCTGGAGTGGTTTGCTCTGTAAGAAGATTGGAATGAATGAGTTACAGCACAAAAGTTAAGAATAAATATGTCAACAGGACAATGAAAATCTCACTATATCACATAGATCATGGATCTTATGGAATGACTGCCAAACACATTTCTCCAAATGTCATTGTAGCACAATTTGTAAACATCTAACAGAACCCTGAACAAACACAAATCAGTATAAGGTTAATCTTTTTGATACCGGCCTGCATGAGACTGCCTTTCATTCTATGATACAAACATTTTCTTTTAAAGTGACCTAAATTAAAACATTTAATGTCAACTTATGTACCAAACACCAATTTAATAATGACAGAGTCATTTTACTAAATTCTTCATAATTTTGAAAATTAACTGAAATGAAGGCAAGTGAAATCGAAATCGAACTAAATTCGACGACTGGCACCCATGCCAACGTCGTCTCCTTCACTGGACACAAAACTCGGCTTGCGAAGACCTGTTGGGGCAAGCAAAAGCGCAATCGTGATGGCACCTGTGCCCAGTGTCGCCTTCCTGGCACGTGTAAAGACATTCGAGCAAGATGATTGCCAATGCCGCTGGCACATAAAATACATTTTGAGCATGGCCGTGACGTCACTGGTGCTAAGATGTATCGGCCTTTGCCTTTCCCTTGGATGACATTGGTGGTGTGGAGAAGGGAGGCTGGTATGCATGGGCAACAGCTGGTCTTCTATAAAACAACCTTGTAAGTTAAGGGGTCTTTACCCATTATGTAGTAAATATATAAACAGTGAAGACGCATAGCTTAGTGGTTAGAGCATGAGGCTCACACTCACGAGGTAGTGAGTTCGATTCCGGGATTGGGCTGTGTGTTGTGTTCTTGAGCAAGACATGTTATTTCAGATTGCTCCAGTTAACTCGGCTGTAGAAATGAGTTGTGATGTCACTGGTACCAAGCTGTATTGGCTTTTGCCTTTCCCTTGGATAACATCAGTGGTGAGAAGAGGGGAGGCTGGTATGTATGGGTGACTGCTGATCTTCCATAAACAACATTGCCTGGACTTGTGCCTCAGAGGGGAACTTCCCAGAGGCAATCTCGTGGTCATTTGTGACCGAAGGGGGTCTTATATCATCACTTATACCATTTGATCCTTCAGTCTCACCCATCATAATCATACTCTTTCGTCTATTCACCCTTCCGCCAATATAATTTACCATTTCACTAATTAACATCCTAACTAATTACAGTCCAATTATTTTATCATTTGATGAGTTACCTTTATGTTTCTTCTCAATCTCTTTACAATTAATTTTCAGCTGTTTACATAAACTCTGAAACTTTGCTTCCCATAACACCTTCTGTCGCTGGATTATTTCCGGATATCTACAAAACAAGAACATTTTAAGATTAATTTTCCTATAAATATACAAACACCACAAACAGTAGAAGCTGCTTATTGTTATCACATTCAAAAGAGGTGGTTTTCATAACAACCAGCTGATGACATTAACCCATTTGATGCCAACATACTTAAGCATGTGGCATTTGAGCCAGCCATATCTGGCCTCCCATACCCACCGCCCCAAATAATCACATTATTGAAATATTGGCGCTACAAGTTGATGCATGATTAATTCAAAACAAAGGGAATAAATAAGCATCACATTTGACAGAATAATCTGAATGCTAAAGGGTTAATTAGGATTCACCTGAAGTTTTAACAACAAAAATACAAACAAACCAATGGGGTGGGGGCTCTATGTTGTCCTTCAAGCTGCTAGAAATAGCACCAAGTTTCTATCAAATCATACTCTACGATCTTGAAATGGAAAGCGCACACAGGACAATGCAGTCCTAGATGTTCTTTTATTCTTCTCTTTCAGTCATTTGACTGTGGCACCACCATAAAGGGGTTTCTTTAGTCAGAGAAATCAACTCCAGGACTTATACTTTAAGTCTAGTACTTATTCCATTGGTATCTTTTTGCTGAACTGCTAAGTTACAGGGATGGAAACACACCAACATCGGATGACAAGTGATGGTGGTGGGGACAAATACAAACACACATATATGTATATAGATATATATATGATGGGCTTCTTTCAATTTCTGTCTACCAAATCCATTCACAAGGCTTTGGTAATCCTGAGGCTATAGTAGAAGACACTTGTAGGCTTGGTGTAAGAGACTGGATCTGGTCAGTTTGAACATAAAACAGGTAGAATATCTGGATATGGCCAGTTTAAATGTTAAAAGGTTAAAACAAAGCAGTAAGAGTAGTTTCAGGTAGGTTGATATTAAAAAGGTTAAACTGCCACATGGTATGATTGTACTGCAAACCGGTATGAATTTGAGACATGGACTTCTTTAATCATACAACCACGCCTGAGCCAAATTGTAAAGAAATAAACAAGTTTAAACAAAGAAGAAAAAGAAAGAAGAAAAAAAAACCAATAAAGAAAAGTGTATAAAGAAAATATCACCTGCTACAAAATTCTTTGTCATAATCAAAGAGAAATTCCCATCCATGACTGACACGAACACGAGACATTTGTTCTAAAATGTCCTTGACATCTTCAGCAGGCAACTAGAGAAATAGAAAAAGTAAAATGAGAACAATATTGCATATTCTTTTAGAAAATAATAAAGTTTTATTTTAGATTTTCTGAATAGCTTTGACTGTAAACAAGAAAATAACTGACCGAAGAGAATACTGGTGGGAATGGGATGAGGCAGAACTGCTTCAGCCTTTTAGTAATCAAACTGGCCAAAGTATTCTAGCTGTTTATGTTCAAACTGGCCAGTTCTGGCCTCTCACACCTACCCTACAATTGTTGTTGTTGGCACTCTGTCGCTTACGACGTTGAGGGTTCCAGTTGATTCGATCAACGGAACAGCCTGCACGTGAAATTAATGTGCAAGTGGCTGAGCACTCCACAGACATGTGTACCCTTAACGTAGTTCTCGGGGATATTCAGCACGACACAGTACGACAAGGCTGACCCTTTGAATTACAGGCACAACAGAAACAGGAAGTAAGAGTGAGAGAAAGTTGTGGTAGAAGAGTACAGTAGGGTTCGCCACCATCCCCTGCCGGAGTCTCGTGGAGCTTTAGGTGTTTTCGCTCAATAAACACTCACAACGCCCGGTCTGGGAATCGAAACCGTGATCCTATGACTGCGAGTCCACTGCCCTAACCACTGGGCCATTGTGTCTCCACCTACCCTACAATATCATTCTAAAAATATACAATTACATAATTTTAATCTCAGTGTTAAAAGATAATGCATGATTCATTGAATAAGTAAGTATAACATTTGACAAAATAATCTGAATGCTAAAGGGTTAACAGCTTAAATGGATGGACAAACCTACCTTTATGACAGAAGATATTTCTTTCCTGGTTACATATCTGGTGTGAAGGAACTTCCACATCTGTAAAGGAAGAATATGTGGTTTACTTAATAGGGTTAGATAACAGCAGGGATCGGTGGGATTTCAAGGCAGAGACGGATTAGAAACAGTTACAGACCAATACAATGAGAGAGAGAAAGGCACAATTGTAAGAGACAGTCTTGCATATACTTGAACTCAAAACATTTGAATTGTTAGATCATACTTCAACTTAATCTTTTATGCAAGAATCTTTTGATAAATTATGTTCTACACAATGGCACAGTAAGATTTATCAGTACCTGGGGTCATACCCAAGTGTATGACTGGTACTTATCACTGTTAAAGAAATGAAAGTCAATACTGAGTTCATTCCTAGCAGGATCATTTGGAATTCTATCATTCCTACAAATGCCATCATTTCTAGATTCTGAGATTCTGATAATATTGTTTTGATAAGATGAAGGTACTGACCAGGTAGTCTCTTCCTCGACATAAATGTTCAGCAGATACACCACTGTGGGGGCTAGTTGCATCTTTAGGGTACAGGATTTCACTGAAAACACAAAAATTAAAAACAATATTAAAACAAGAGCACTCAGAGAGCACAAGGCAACACCAACGTCCTCTCAACGATTAGCTGGAGATGATTTTTAAAATGAGAATATCTGAAATAGACTCGGCTGCTCTCACAAACGAGAATACTAAAAACGAACCTGACCGCTCTCAAAAATTAAGTTAAAAAAAAACTCGAAAAATAATCCAAAATCCTTGTCTGGTACCTGATCGATCCCAATGGTAGACATAGAATGTGAAGGTTGCTGTAGAAAATTTAGCAACAGTAATAAATAGTTTATCCTTATCTAATACAAGCCAAAGTTAACAAATTCACCATTCACTATAGTTATAGTCTAAAGGGAGATAATTGAGAAAGACTTGAAAGTTAACGTTAGATCGTAATCATGTAAAGTAAATATAACAAAAAATAATCCAGAATCCTTGTCCGGTACCGGATCGATCCCAAAATCTAATCAGTTCATGCCAGTCACGAGGTTAAATAACCCTGAAAGTTTCATTCGAATCCATCCAGCGGTTCTTGAGTATCTTGTCCACGGTCAAACAAATAAACAATACCTCCATCTTTGCTAAGGCGGAGGTAAAAATGAAAACAACCGTACATAGTAATTGTGGTAATGGTTATAGTAGTAGTATTAATTGTAATAACTGCTGTTGTAGTAGTAGTAAAAAAAAAAATCATTTCTGAAAAGGATCATTTCAATCATACAAAATTATTGATGACGATGCAGGTGCAGCTATGCAGGGTTCAGTCCCACTGTGTGACACCTTGGGATAGTGTCTTCTACGAAAGCCTTGAGCCGACCAAAGGCTTGTGAGTGGATTTACGGAAACTGAAAGAAGCCTGTTGTGTATGTGTGTTTGTCCCCTACTACCACTTGATAACCGGTGGTGGTGTGTTTACATCCTGGTAACTTCGCAGTTTGGCAAAAGGGACTGATAGAATAAGTACTAGGCTTTGAAAAATAATAAGTCCTTGGGTCAATTTGTTTGGCTAAAACACTTCAAGGAGGTGCCCCAGCATAGCCGCAGTCAAATAACTGAAACAAGTAAAAGATACATATAGACACACACACATTCTTTTTTTTTCTTTCTTAACCCTTTCGTTACTGGTGTCTTCAATATCTAAAATACTGCCTACTTTTGACAATATTTGAATATATCAAAGAAAATTGGAGTTTCATATTTCATACTAGCAGTATAACCCGGCGCTGCTCGGGATTAAGCTAGGATTATTAAATGATTAAGTCCTTTATTTCAAACCAAAATAAGTAACATCGACATCAGATTTGAGCGAAATCCGTTGAAATTGGTTTGGCTGAAAATGGTTTGCTGGCAATTTGATTGGGAAATCCCATAAGGAATCAGTTTATTGGTTATTTTCACTTATTGACTCTTTTTTTAAATGTTGCATTAGAGATCTGCATAGGAGAAGGTTGATCTGAAGGTTTGCATTGGGGATCTGGATTGGAGTAACTTAGGAAAGCTTACCAACAACCTTAACCAAAAAATAAGGAGCCTGTCCCTTCTATGTTAACTCTAACCCTAACCCTAACTCTGACCCTAAAACCGTAACCCTAACCCTAATCCTAACCGTAACACCCTAGTGGAAATCGTGCGGGTGTTAATCTGAAAAATTACCAAACCCTTTTTCTGGTCCGAAAAACGGGTTGGGGTGGGTGGGTGACTGACAAATTGTCACATACGTTTTTGTTTCATAGTTGTGAAATATAAACAAAACTCTTTCGCTCCCAAAGTAGTATATGTGCGTATGTGTGAGAGTGAGAAGGGGGGGGGGGGAAGAAAGATGAACGATTTAAAATAAATATTTGAATTGTTGTGTGAGAAAGTATATATAATCTTATTATAGAATATAGTGTCTTTCAAAAACATCTTATATTTGAAACTATATCTCATGTTTAAGAAAACAAATGCATTTTACTCTGTCTTCCTTAGCTACATTTTCTTTCGTAATACGCTTTGTCTCCCTCTTCCACTTGTTCGTTCCTTTTTTTTTTTGTTAGACGCTGTCTTGGTGAGAGAAAATTTTTTTTCCTTAGCCGCTTTGTCTCCCTCTTCCACTTTTTCATTTTTTTTTTTTTAGACGCTTGGCAAACACTTTTTCTCCCCTTGTCACAAACACACTATTTCTTTCTTTCTCCCTTTCTTTCTCTCTCTCTTTCACGCGCGTACGCACAGATTTGACTTCGCCATGTCAACAAACTTCAAAATTGGTAAAAGTTTATCGATTTTTACAGCTATACGCAGGTGCCTCTTTGAGAAAAAGTTGACAAAAACACAGATAGGGTCATGAACAATGTCCTCCTAAAATTGGAGCGACATGCGTGCTAATTTGTGGACGTGCATAACCCACATCACGTACACACACACACACAAACATCTTGTGTTTTATAGATATTGATGAAGCAAATAATCCTTTCTACTATTGGTACAAGGCCTGAAATTTTGTCAAGAGAGGGGCCAGTCAGTTGCATCGACTCCAGTGCTCAACTTGAACTATTTTATTGACCCTGGAAGGATGAAATGTTAAGCTGACCATTCAATGTACAGATGGATGAAATGCCACTAAGCATTTAGTCTCGCATGCTAACGATTCTGCCAGTCACTGCTGTGAAGTAAATGAAATAATTCTAATGCTTTGGATGGAATCATTTAAAGCTTTAACAGTTGTCATGGATTTTTTTCTGCTATTTAATCCTTATGACACCAACCTCCACATGAGGCCACCCCTGATTTTATGATACAAACTCCCTGTTTTAAAGTTATCTCAGTTAAAAACACTGTCAGAATTTCAAGGTGGCGAGCTGGCAGAAACGTTAGCACGCCGGGCGAAATGCTTATCAGTATTTCATCTGCCGTTGCGTTCTGAGTTCAAATTCCGCCGAGGTCGACTTTGCCTTTCATCCTTTCGGGGTCGATAAATTAAGTACCAGTTATGCACTGGGGTCGATGTAATCGACTTAATCCCTTTGTCTGTCCTTGTTTGTCCCCTCTATGTTTAGCCCCTTGTGGGCAATAAAGAAATCAGAATTTCAAGTTAATTTATGTTCCAAACATCAACTGACAAAATTATTATACTAAATACTTCATTAGATTCAAAATAAATTGAAACAGAAATATGATAATGAAAAGAAGAGACAAAAAAAAAAATCAAAAACAGTGGCAAATACCTTTTCACGACCCAACAACCTTGAACAAGTACAGCAACTTGCTGAAGGCATCGGATAACAGCAGTTGAGTCGGTTCCTTGAGGTAAAAGGGCCAGCAATTGACGGAACCTGATGACTTTTGCTGGAGGAAAGAAGGAAAAAAAAAAAAAAAAAAAGAGAAATTAGGAAAGAAGGAAAAAAAAAAAAAAAAGAGAAATTAGGAAAGACAACAATTCTACAAATTATATGGGTGAAAGCAAAGCTGTGGGGTTCAAAATGTAGGTTTTTGTAACTAGAGATGTCTGGGTTCAATCCCATTGAGTAGTATCTTGGTACTAAAGACAATTACTTATGTCTTTAGTGGTTGACCAATGCCACTGGAAAGAAATTTAGTTGTCACAAACTGTTCAGAAGCCCAGCACATTTTCTAATTGTCTAGGTGTTGGGTTTTCTCTTGCTTTTCTGGTATCTGATGGGAAAAAGGGGCTAAAATATATCAACTTCAATGGATGATGTATGTTTTATGTTTTACATTTTTGCATCTTTTGTGTAGTTTACTGGAGACTAGTTTTGGAAAAGTTATCATCATCATCATTTAACATCCATTTTCCATGTTGACATGGGTTGGACAGTTTGACAGAAGCTGAAATAGGTTTCATAGTCTGTTCTGGCTTGGTTTCTACAACTGGATGCCCTTCTTAATGCCAACCACTTTAGAGTATACTGGGTGGTTTTTATATGGCACTAGCACCAAAAGTGTTTGCTAAAAAGGTTTGCAAGCTGTTGGAGTGTTGGTATGTTACTAGAAGTTGATATTGGCATGTATTATATAGTGTAATCTTTGTTGAAGTTGATGTTGTTAATTACTTTGTAGTGTGACATGTAATGAGAACTATACCTCATAGAGGAGAAAGAAGGAGAATATATACAAAATAATTGAAGAATAACATTGCTCATAACTCTTTTGATATCAACCTGCCCTCGGTTCTATGATACAAAGTTCCTGTTTTAAGGTGATTGAAAATTATTAAAACCTTCCATGATATTTTCATGTTAATTTATGTTCCAAGCACCAACTTAAAAATGACGAAATTATTTTAGTAAATTCCTCATTATTTTCAAAATTAATTGAAACAAATGCAGTATATTTAGAAATAATACATTTCTAAATCGCTCAGAGAGATTTATGCAGTAGTGATACGATGAAGTAGTTGTGTGCTGTCAGCTTAATCTGACAGTCCCCTGAAGGAAATAATACTACTAGGTCTAACCAACAGTAGTATTATTCCCTTCAGGGGACTGTCACATTAAGTTGACAGCATACAACTACATCAAAGGCAGTATATTTCAACAGAAATACAGTAACAAAAGGGTTAAGTTAGAGATGAGCTGCTGGTTAAAATCTTTTGGAAAATATCTTCAGATAAAATAAAGGATATCTTACCATTGATAAGAAGAGCTTTCACCTGTTCTTGGAGTGGCATTGTACGTAGCTGACTCAAAGAGAGGATATTGCTTGGAAGAGCTGGTTTTTCCCTGTTATAATACATAACAAAAAACTGTGATATACAGTGGCAACAAGAAGCACTAATTAAAGATTAATTTCATCACTAATGAGCAAATGTACAGACAACAGATTGGTAGAATAGTTAGAACATTGGTTAAGATTCTTTGCAGTACTTAGTTCCAATACTTTACATTCTGAGTTCAAATGGTACCAAGGTCAACTTTTTCTTTCATCCTTCTAGGGTTGATAAAAGAACTTAACAGCCAGCTTCATCTTTCATTCTCCTGGGATTGGTTTAAATCAATTGATATGAATGTGTTTCGTAAGCTTCTAGAAGTAAGACACTACAACTGGGGCTTAAAGGAAGAATGTTCAAAGTATTCCTGGGAGAAACAGCTGCCCCAGGTTTCTTAGGTTCGAAAGATAAGGGTGCTTAAATGTCTTACCAATTCTTATTTCTTTACTGCCCACAAGGGGCTACACACAGAGGGGACAAACAAGAACAGACAAACGGATTAAGTCGATTATATCAACCCCAGTGCGTAACTGGTACTTATTTAATCGACCCCGAAAGGATGAAAGGCAAAGTCGACCTCGGCGGAATTTGAACTCAGAACGTAAAGACAGACGAAATACCGCTAAGCATTTCGTCCGGCATGCTAACGTTTCTGCCAGCTCGCCGCCTTAATGTCTTACCAATTCTGTGATACTCTAATGACAACCCAACAACAATGATAATGATCTCAAATTTTGGCACAAGGCCAGCAATTTTAGGGGAGGAGTTAATTGATTACATCAACCCCAGTGTTCAATTGTTAATTATTTTATCAACCCTGGAAGGGTAAAAGGTAAAGTCAACCTTGGTAGAGTTTGAGCTCAGAATGTAAAGAGCCAGAAGAAATGTTGCTGAGCATTTTGCCTGGTTTACTAACAATTTGACACCTTAATAATCATCAGTGGCACTCCGTTGGTTACGTTGGTTCCAGTTGAATGATCAACAGAACAGCCTGCTTGTGAAATTAACATGCAAGTGGCTGAGCACTTCACAGACACATGTACCCTTAACGTAGTTCTCAAGGAGATTCAGTGTGACACAGAGTGTGACAAGGCTGGCCCCTTTGAAAAATAGGTACGACTCATTTTTGCTAGTTGAGTGGACTGGAACAATGTGAAATAAAGTGTCTTGCCCAAGGACACAACGTGCCGCCTGGGACTGAACTTACAACCTTACAATCGTGAGCTGGATAATACCCTAACCACTAAGCCATGCACCTTCACAATAATAAAAAAAAAAGAGCAGGACACTTTAATAGTTTACCCTTCATTTTTCAACCATAAAATAAACACAGCACACAACACAAAAAAACAAAACATAGCTGACCTCTTCCCCACACACACAGAAGTTAATCCTACACAGAGAGACCATCACAACAGAAGAACAAGATAGGTTCACAATACTTACTCCTCCTCCTCAGTAACAGGTGGCATTAATTTCTCCAAATACTCCCATGGTGGAATGTTAAACTCACTGATGTCATGGTTTTTCGTAGCAAACAGCATATTTCTCTCCGCTAGTGATCTATCGTCCTGTGAAAGAAAGACAAAGCTTTGTGAGTGAACTTGGTAGATGGAAACTGAAAAGGAGTTTACCACGTATGTGTGTGCGTGCGTATGTATTCTTGTCTTGAAGGTGGACGTGGTGCTTGTTTACAAGCATCACAATCATAGAAATGATGTCACTTGTCTCCAGTCTTCTGTTAAAAAAATATGTCCAGCCAAGTGGAAATATTAGCTACAATGCGAGTGATGGTTCAGTTAGGACATCCAATTGTAGAAAATTGTGCCTTAACCCCTTTAACAATTAAACCGGCCATATCCGGCCAAAAGTATTCTGCCTGTTTTATGTTCAAACTGGCCAGATCTGGTCTCTCACACCAACCCTACAATATCGTTTTAAAAATTAACAGCTACCTCATCAAAATCTCATAGCTACAAGATAATGCATGATTAGTTCAAAACAATGTGGATAAAAAAAGCATTAATTTTGGCAGAATAATGCAAACACTAAAGGGTTAATGAATTCCATCTGACCCATGCAAGAATGATGACAATTATAAGACTTAAAGGTGAAAAATGTTATGTAAAATGACTTACATCCATAGAATGATATCTAAGGTCTACCCACTGCTCTTCATCTCGCTTCTTCTGGTAATAATCATATGATGCCATGCGTCTGGCTTTTGCTTCGACAGTTTCATGTCGGGCAAACTTCAGCCGAACAGGTTTAGCTTCTTCTTCTTCCTCCTCTTGAGAAGATTCTGGAAAACCAAAATGAACAATAGAGGGAACATGTGGGACAAAGATATACAGACGTTGGGATTCACAGCAAGGTTGACAGAAAACTGAGAACCCTGGTGTTTGGCTGTGCTTGAGAAAACATACCAAGCTAAGTAAAAGCATGGTTGTCTTTGCATACAAGCTTGTTTCCTGCATCATTCTCCAGCTGAGCATTTCTAAAGTGGTTGGCATTAGGAATGGTATCCAACTGTAAAAACTATGTCAAAACAGACAATTGGCACCTGGTGCAGCTCTCTGGCTTGCTAGCTTCTGTCATCTCACTTCTGGTAATAATCATGCAGGCTCATGGGTGCTGGTGCCAGGTAAAAAACACCTGTACCAGTGCACCTGAGCCAGAGCTGCATAAAAGCACTCAGTACCCTCTGTAAAGTGGTTGGCATTAAGAAGGGTATCCTGCGGTAGAAACCATGCCAAAACAGACATGGAACCTGGACAGCTCTTCAGCTGGCTGGTTCCTGTCAAACTGTCCACCCCATGCCAGCATGGAAAACAGGCATTAAATGATGATAATGAATACAGAATAAAACAAGTTGAAAACAACAGAGACTATTTAAATCAATATTGCCTAAATTATCAATACAAGCAAAAAGAAAATGACTGACAAGTCTAGAAATATGATTGAAAAAGTTGACAAACATTATGATTGTTTGCATGTTAATATCTTTTATCTTTTACTTGTTTCAGTCATTAGACTACAGCCATGCTTGGGGCATCGTCCTGAAGAATTTTAGTCAAATGAATCAATCCCAGTACTTACTTTTAAGCCTGGGACTCATTCTATCAGTCTCTTTTGTTGAACTACTAAATTACATCATTATTATAATCATTTAATGTCCGTTTCCAATGCTGGCATGGGTTAGATGGTTTGACTGGAGCTAGTAAGCTGGAAAGCTGCACCAGGCTCCAGTCATCTGTTTTGGCTTGGTCTCTATGGCTGGATGCCCTTCCTCATGCCAACCACTTTACAGAGTGTACTGGGTGTTTCTTTTATATGTCACTGGCACAGTTACTTTTTATGCTCTTTATGTTCTGAGTTCAAATCTCACCACGACCATGATTTCATTTAGCCTACAGGGACCCAAATATGACAGTAGTTGTCAAGCACTAGTGGGGAACAAACACAGACACACACACACACACACAGATAAATCTAGTCAATTCACATAAACAAACAGAGAAAAAAAACGAACGTGAGGACATGCACAAGAAATATATTAATTTGATGCTCGGTGAAGAGAGAGAGTTCTTAATGTTTCAAGCAGGAAAGTCCAAAGAGAAAGAAGGAAAAATGAGGAGTGGGGGGGGGGGAACGCCAACAGTCCACATGCGATTACATTATATATGTATGTCTATATATATATATATATATATATATATATATATATATATATATATAGGTTCAAAAAAAGGAAAAAGACAAAATACAATAACAACAACGTGAGGACGTGATATAGATAGTGTTACTAGACGCTCGGGAAAGGAAAGAGAGAGAGTATGACGTTTCGAGCGGAGCTCTTCGTCGGAAACAAGGAAAGTTCAAAGAAGGGAAAAACAGAGGAAGAAAAAATCACCACCGATGTCCACGAGGTTACATTGTGGACATATATATGTATGTATATGCAACAGGCTCCTTTCAGTTTCTGTCTACCAAATTCATTCATAAGGGTTTTGGTTGGCCAGAGGCTATAGTAAGAAACACTTGCCCAAGGTGTCATGCAGTGAAACTGAACTGAACCGAGAACCATTTTCACCTATAATATAATGATTATATTAGGTGCAGGTGTCGCCTTGTGGTTAAGTTCGCTCCCCAATCACATGGCTTCAGGTTCATGTATCTTGGCCAAGTATCTTCTACTAAAGCCCTGAACGAACTAAAGCCTTGTGAATGGATTTGGGAGACAGAATTTGAAAGCCTGTCACACACACACACAGTGTTTGGTTAAACAAAATATTAAAAAAAACATGTTGAATGAATTATAGGACATATGAGGAAAATGGGTTCGTTCTGAGCATTTTGGATGGTTGCTGGGATGCACTTTTGTAGTCTAAGCAGAATCTTTGATTGTCAACCTCTGTTATCACAAATTAATTCAGGATATAAGTGTAGCATGGAACAATTGAGTGTTGTATCATTCCAGATCAGTGATAAATGAGGAAAGGTTTATAATGTGAAGAGAGAATCCATTTATGATATACAAAAACTCCAGAAGACAAGATATAAAAACTGGAAGGTCAAAGATAGTGTTTAGTGGGTCGAATATTAAGCTTATGGTTTTATTGTTCTTAAATGCTTCACTTACCTCCTCCTTCACTCTGCTTAATATTGAGTTTTTGCTTAGCATCTGCTCTGTCCATATAAGAGAATGATGGCCTGACTTGGGCCATAGCATACAACGGAGTCAAATGAAACTCATCTAGAAAGAAAAACAGTTTAGGATGTATAGTCTAGGATATTATCGAAGTCAACTGAAACAAGCAACAGTAATATATTTTAGCATTTTTAGATTAATTAGCAATATCTTTCTCCAATCTTTAATTATGGCCAACAAGATATCCAGTGGTATGGAAGACCAAAATGGCTGGAGGCAACATTAGAAGATACATTTAAGGATAAATTAAATGATTGTGGTGGACAGCATATGAACAATCCAAATATAGTTAAAACTTACTATCTTTGTAAATACCAACAGCATATCGATGGGTGGAGACTGATGACGGTCCGGAGGCAAGAATGGTTTTGTCCATGACATTACTAGAGGAAGAAATGACAGGTTTTCAGTTGACTATATCAAAAAGGAATATACATAATAGCAGTGATTAATTACAACAGGTAATTTAATTAAGATATAGGAATCCAGGGAATCCTGTTGAAGATAAAAATAATCAAATGGCAGAAAATAAAAAAATCAAGTTTACAAGATTGATGAGAGAGAGAGAGAGAGGGGGAGACAGACAGACAGAGTTTGAAGGGTGTCTGCCTATTGCAGGAACCACTAATACAGAACAAATATTTACATCCATTGTGCTGTGGATGGTCCAAAGCATGCAAAAAGGTTTTGAGGTGAGTTGGAAAGTGTCAAGATATTTAGAAAACAAGCGTTTTTAATGCATCGCATTTGTGCAAAAACAATTTCAACATTTGTTGGCCACAGATGCCACTATCACTTTTAGCATCAACCAATTCTCTACTCTAAGAAGAATGGTAAAGACTCCCTTCAGTCATGAATGACTATGGGATTGCACCTAGAAAGTTCCCCTCTGAGGCACAAGTCTGGGCAAATTTGTTTATGGAAGACCAGCAGTCACCCATGCATACCATCCTCCCCTCTCCATGCCACTGATGTTATCCAAGGGAAAGGTAATGGTCTATACAGCTTGGTACCAGTGATGTTGCAACTCATTTCTACAGCTGAGTGAACTGGGGTAACGTGTAATAAAGTGTCTTGCTAAAAAGAATGAAGAATTTAGTCAAAACCAACAAGATGGTGTTTGGGACTATAAATTTACATGAGATTTAAAATTTTTTATTTTATACTTGTTTCAGTCATTTCACTACAATCATGCTGGAGCACCACCTTGAAGGATTTTAGTCGAACAAATCAACCCCAGAACTTATTTTCTAAAGCCTAGTACTTATTCTATTGGTCGCTGTTGTCAAATTGCTAAGTTGTGGGGATGTAAACACACCAACACCGGTTGTCAAGCAGTGACGGGGGACAAACACATACAAAGACTCACACACACACACACATACAGGTATATACATATATACAACAGGCTTCTTTCAGTTTCTGTCTACCAAATCCACACACAAGGCTTTGGTTGACCCAAGGTTATAGAAGAAGACACTTGTTCAAAATGCCATATAGTGGGACTGAACCTGGAACCATATAGTTGGGAAGAAAGGTTTTAACGTAGAATATTTTAAACAGAAAGTTCAATTCAGAGAACCTAGGGTGGTCTCAGGTAAGTTAGGATCAAAAGGGTTAAACTTTCTACAAATAATTTTAGGCAAAGAATGTTTTCTAAGTCATGGACAGAGATATCCGACTAAATCCTGAACAAATTTTTGATTATTTTCACCATCGGTGTGTATTTTATTAGAAATACAGACACTAAATGGGTTAATGAAGCATTAATACAATCAAAAACTATTTACCTGTCGAAGAAGTTCTGATCAGAAGGTTTATATCGACCATCAACCATGAGAGCCATCTGTTCACCTTTACTAAATGCATAATTGTTGCTCTTTGTATTAACAGGAAGTTGAATTTCAATCTGAAAGCCATACAAAAATAAAATTTTTTAAATTAACAAAATGAGAAAAATAATATCTAAAATAGGAACAAGGTCAGACATTTTGGAGTAAAACTAAAGGCAATTATATTGATCGCAGTACTTTGAGCAGTATTATACTTCATTGACCCCAGAAGGGGGCAAAATTGACCTTTGTGTGATTTGAACTCAGAATGTAAGAAGCCAGAATGAATGCCGTAAGACATTTTTCCTGATGCTCTCACAATTCTGCCAAGCCAACACCCTTACTAATAATAATAATAATAATGATAATAATCAGGGGTTTTCAAACTTTTTGACTTGCGGACCCCTTTATATTTCAGGCTTTACCTTAGGGACCCCCTTATAAACGCTTATGAAATTTATACATAAATATTTGCTTAAAATAACATATATTTTTACATTTATTTATTTAACAAATACGTTTATTGTCAATTAAAAGATTTCGATTAAAAAACATATATAAAATCAAATTGCCCATAAAAAGTATTTGCTGTCCACGGACCCCCTATGGTCCGAGGACCACAGTTTGAAAACCCCTGATAATAATAATCAATAAGAAGAGTGTGATGTAGTTTGTAATAGACTGTTTCGTTTTTGTATGTAGTTTGCAAGATTCTTTATGTGAATTCGTGTGTCGAAGCATATTTTATCGTGTCCGGGGAGAGTCATTCTCTTTTAGTGCCTTATTAATTTAACACACTAGTCTGATTTCCACACATTTGCTTATGATTATAACAGACAGAATGAATGACTACTGAAAAGGTTGCAAGTTGTAATGAAAATTTTAATAAAAATAATAAGTAAATGAGTGGAAATCAGACCGGTGAAACTAAATATTTACTAAGTAAACTTCCTAATCACACAGCCAGGTCGAATGTGAATTTTTGCTATGCCCTGGCACTAGCCACCATCTATCTCTCTCTTCCTTTACCATTACATTTATATTCTAATCCCCGTTCCTTGTGAGTAGGCCCTGGCACTTTGCCACCATCTCTCTCCTGCTCTCTCTTGCACACTTGTGGTCTCCCACTCTCTCTCTCTTTCCTCTCTTTCTCATCCCTCTGGCTGGGCAACCATGTATCTCCTTTACAGCAGAACCTGTTTTTTGTCCTCATTCTTGATCACTCTTTCTCTAGTCAGGTAACCATGTACCTCCTCCACAGCAAGACATCTGTTTCTGCTTCTGTCACACTCTAACCTTTCATCATCTGACACAAGATCACCTCCTCTAATTCCCCCTCCCCTCTGAAAGACTCCTCATCTTGCAAGCCACCTGGTGACCCTGCCAGTGCTGGTGCCACATAAAAAGCATCCGGTCCACACTGTGAAGTGGTTGGCATTTGGAAGGGCATCCAGCTGTAAAAACCATGCCAAAACTGACCTTAAATGTGCTGGTACCACATAAAAAGCACTCAGTCCATTCTGTAAGCCATAAAATCTGTTCCAAAACAGACACAGAAGTCTGGTGCAGTCTTCTGCCTGGCTAGCCCCTGTCAAACTGTCCAACCCATGCCAGCATGGAAGGCAGACATTAAATGATGATGATGATGATGATGACTACTTTGATGCAGAATGAAATTATTTGATTGTTTTATATCTATTTTTCAATGTAAGCAAAGAATAGAATGATATTTGGTTTTATCAACCTCAAAAAACACTGGATTCTCGATCATCTGCTAACCATTGTAACAACAAGAATAAATGGATTTAGCTTTTTTTTTGTTTTGTCAGTCAGATAAATTGGGACAAAATAGGTGGAATAAAAGTTCAACTAAGGACCATTTGGTCTATATTTCAAGGAACATTTGTGAAGTGGTTTTTGTTAGGAAGGGCATCCAGACATAGAAACCATACCAGAGCAGGTATTGGAACTTGGTGCAGCCTTCTGCCTAGTCAGTTCCTGTTGAACCATCTAACTCATACCAGCATGAAAAAAGGCATGTTAAATGATGATGCTTGTCTATCATAAGTGCCAGACGAGAAGATTGTGATAACTTACCTCTTTCTGAGTTGGTTTCACCTTCACACTTAGAGGTGTGATGTCTTCGTAGGTCAAATGAGAAGGTCGAACAAGATACTGGATAACGAAAAAAAAAAAAAAACATAAAATAAAAATGTTGGTTTCATGAAAAGAATTTAGTGAACAAACATATGAAATGGTTATTTGATAAACACACGTCTATATATACACACACACACACACATGCTTAGTTGTCATTCACAGGTAAATATGACCTTATACCATAGTTTCACTAATTATTTTAGATGCCAATGAAGATGGAAGCAGATAGAGACATCCTCTAGACCATTATCGCACCCACAACCCTGTGGAACACCAAGGATGTAACAGCAGGAGAGATAGAGGGGGTGGGGGCTACACCAGCAGTCAGCTGGTACTCATTACAGCCAAGTAGACTGAAATAACATGAAGTGATGTGCTTACTCAAAGTATCAAACCTATATTATGACTGCAAACCCAACATTGTAACCACAAAGCCACACACATCCCTCCACATATCTCTTTCAATGATGAATATTGACATGTTCATTTGATAATAATACATGGATGTGCAAACTCCAGGCCACCAGAATGCCCCATAAGAACTGGCAAGGGCAGAGCCTAGATATGATAATCCAGGCGGCCTCGGAAGACCTTGAAAACATGGTTGAGACTATCACGGTTGAAGAGGTGACACTCAAAAGTCAGAGTAGAAGGCAGGATCCCACGATGCTATAAATGTGGCCTGAAAGCCCACATTAGAGCGGACTGTCCTCCGTCACCCATGAAGACTAAAGAGAAACCCAAGAGCAGGAAAGAAATCATGACTTCACCACTGACGAAAATCAGCACTGGTGCCGAGGAAGAGATGAAAGAGGAAAAGAACAGATGGGAAACAGCGAGAAAAAAAAAAAGTAAGAGAAGGAAAAAAAGCACACTTTGTAAATGACCCCATCCCACACTGCCCCAACCTCCCTCTACAGACACCAACCCTCTCCATGCACCACCTGACACAAAGACAAGCACAAGCACACAGAAGCCCCAAACTTCCCCATCCTTGTCCTGTAAGAAAAAATATACTGTACAACAAAATGAAAAACTTCATAAGGAGATAAACTCGTGGGATAGAGCAATAAAAGCAAATACAACAGAATTTAGGAGATTGCCCGAGTACCTTCAGTGTGTGGGGGCAGACCCAGAGTATCTTTCAAGAATAAAAGATTATGAGGAGGGCTGAGTGGTGGGTCAAGAAAATGGACACCAGCACAATATCAGAATGGGTAAGCTATATTGAACTTTTAAAGAAATTTAACACAGACATCTTTGGAAAGATGAAAGATAATGGTTACAAATAATGTTTAAAACTGTTACAAATAATGCTTTAAAAAAAAGTTGTATTAAGTAGGTTCGATGAAGTCACTCAGAGGTGGAACCAAACGGCTTCATTTCATTTATCCTTTATCTATTTATATAACAGCATGTTAACAAAAATATGGCAGCAAAAGGGTTAATAATGAGAGGTGCATGTCAGAAGGACATAAGGGGCAGTCTGTAGGTCTTTCTGCTCCATCACAGTTTGTGTATAAAAAATGTAGCTAAATGGGGAAAACAAAATGTTGCCAAAGTTTGCATATTCTGTACTTTTTGTTATTATACGAAACAACGCCAAACATCAAATTAAAAGCTGCACTCCAAGTGGACTTTTATGCTAGCTCCTGTGGAGGGCTAATTGGGCCTGTGGCCCAAAACTAAAGGGAGCAATAATACAGCATTTATTGGTATCCTACCAATATGCTATTACTTTAAATTCAGTTTAAATGAAAGGTTTGTAAGTTCACAAATTTTTGAAGTTCTTTTAAAACTTTATATTTTCAACTGTTAGCAGATAATAAATCCTCATCCAGACCTGTTCCCAATGCTGGATGTTCAAGAACTAACTGAAGGGCAGATTTTCAATCCCAGGATCATCCCAATTCCAAAAAGGTATAATATGTCTACGTACAGCGAATGTAGACTGAAATACAAGGGTCCTAGACAGGCGAACAGACAAACTTCCGTGTTTATCATTATAGATATTCAAATATGAACTTCATTTATAACAATATAAATTGCTGTTCTATATTTAAGAGATGAGGAATTATGTACATTATTTACATTCGACGGATATTTGTCCTCATCTTGTTTGTTGTTAGCAAACGTGTTAACAACAAACAAGATGAGGACAAATATCCATTGAATGTAAATAATGAATATAAATTGCTTTTACAACTTTCAAAATACAGAGAAAATGAATTTGCAACTTTACCTGGAGAAGATAAAGGTTTTCAGCCAAACTTTTAGATAAATAGACATCTACCTGGGGAAAAAGACAAAGAAGAAAGATATAAATAGTACATAAAATGACAAAAAGACCATTTTTGTTTCCAAATTTCAAGCTAAGTCTTCCTTACTTCTGATGATACCCTCCCTACCCCAACACACACACCCCCCTTAACTCAAACTGAATAATTAAACAAGCCCTTGACCATCTTACCATATTTTTTTCCAGGAAAAGTGTACTCTTGGCTACAATAGTCAATGTCCCCACTGCCCTTTTTTAAGACAGCACTCTGATTTGAGAGAAATTTGGCTTCTATTTCTAGCAGGTCATGATTGCACAGAAACTCCTTTGTTGGTTTCCGTGGAGAATGGTTTTTGTTAGTATTGTGATGGATGTTGTTTTCTTGTATCACTATGGATATAAGTATAAATACACTCACATGGCTGAAAGAATTACATACTACTCCCCTCACACAGATATTGAATATTAGGGAATTGTGTACAGCTTACATCAACTAAATTTCACTCAACGTATTGGTCAACTTAAGGTTAATAAAAGCACTTGCCCAGGATGTCAACATTGGAATTGAACTCAAAGTCACCTAGTTGTGAAGCAAACTTCTTAACCACACAGTTATGCCTGCACTGTGAGTCAAATTCTGTTGCCCAGCATCATTGGATGAAGACAATGTTGATGATGAAAACAAGGAATTGAAATGGATAAATAAAAATTATTTCTAATGTAAGCAGAGACTCGTCACACATTTTGGAGGAGTAAATGGGCCATTTGTATCAACCCCAGTATTTTATTGATTCCAAAAGGACAAAAGGGGGAGGAGGAGGAGGGAGGGTTTAATATCTGCAACAGAATTTGAGTTCAGAACATTAAGCAGTGCGTGTGTGAGAAAGAGGAGACTGGGAATTTTGAGGTGTTGCCATATAGTTAGTTTATTTTTGTGAATCTTGTCCGGATATTTGTAGGATTAACTTGGCTCCAAAGACAGAGTCAAAAAGAATCGAAAAATGGCAGAGAAAAACAAATTATATTTGTCCTTTCACTCACCGACTAACAAGGACACTTTTATAGACAATTTAGGTAAAACAGACATCACATACATACATAAATATTTGATGATTAGAAAAAAAGGGACGGGTTTTCTTAAATTGCAGACTTGATTACGATAAATCTACACATTTAAAATTGTGTGCGTGTGTCATATATATATATATATATATATATATATATATATATATATATATATTTAGAGAGAGAGAGAGAGCGGTGGGAATATATATATATATATAGATTATGTATTAATGTTTGGTACCAATGAAAATCATTCTCTATATCTCAATTTATGCTGAAGCTACCATCACGATATGACGAAATATGACAATGTTTACATCAGAAAAATTTTTTCTTGAAATTTTCAAAGAACAATAATTTTCTGTTTTCGATCAGGACTCCATCGGAGAAATTAAAATACCAAAAGAGCCGCGTTAACAAAACATGTGTTTAACTTATTAATAAAATGATTTGTCAGATGAATGTGTGCTGGTAAATAATCACAAACACAAAGGGCACATTCGACGGTTTACCACCACGTTTACCCAACATCTAGTCCTATCAACGAAAGGCAATGATTTTGGTAGGATATGAAATCAGAATATTAAGTTACCAAACTGCATGTAGTAGAATCTTAAATCCCTGGTTCTCGTATTTTAAACATCACCAACACACAAATGGTTTTCTTTTTTACATTATTATAAAACAACCAACCTAAAATCAGCGACATAATCGTGCCTTATATTGTTATAAGACTAGAAACCAGAAAAAGAACGGCGCATTCATTAAAATCCACCTCAGTATACGACTGGTACATGTTTCATCGGCACAAGAGATTAGTAAACAACGACGACCCGATGTTATTTGGATACAGAAATGGAAAGAGATAAAAGTAAATATCATAGATTAGTTCGGACCTCAACTGTTTGTCAATAAATTAGTCTCGATTAAAATAATGTTGTTGTGGAGATCATATAATTGGGAAATGGAATGCCATCTTTCAATTACTGGAAGGTAATTAATTTACCTTACTACAAGGACTTAATCGAACTGAAATGTCCAAAGCGCGAGACATCGACCGGCGAGGTTTCAATTCAAAACAACAAATTATAACAAACAAAATAAGGCGCAAACCGCTCACTGGCGGCTGATACTGTCAACTCACAGATCAGATCTTGCATTGTGTCAGTCAATAAATTGCTATGAAACGTTAATTAAACTCACCTCGTGGACAACCGGATCGGCTTCGTCCGCCATTTTATCTTTAAATGAACGAAATAACATTTCGACTTCCGGTTCACGCGAAACCGGACTTCCGCTGATTTACTGTATAAATGGGACTTACTTCCCTTCTATCAGATATATCCATTTCGGTTTGCTTGTCTGTGCGGGTGTGCAGGCTCTCTGAATGACTGAGGTTTGTTACTTTTTTTTTTTTTCTCTTTTTTAATTTCTTTTTGAATGATTGTATTTCTATTTGGGCGGAAAGGCATTCTTCTTTGAAGCTGTGTGTATATATATATATATATATATATATATATATATTCAAACTGTTATATTGGGTTTTATAAATGAATGCGGTGCCCCATCATGGCCGCGGTCTAATGACTGGAACAAATAAAAGATTTTTAAAAAATCGTTTCTCTCTTATACGTACAACGGCTTCATATAGTTTAGGGCTACCAGTTGACTATTTCTGGTTATGTTCCAGGTCATTGTTTTAAATGCTAATTCTTTAACAAAAAGCAAAAAAATGTCTGTATATTTTCCTCCTCTTCCACACACACGACATAAGATTTATTTTAATTTAATTTTTTCTTTTAAAGTATTTAATATTAAATATCAAAGCCAGTCAAATGATTGAAACAAATTAAAAAAAGAATTAAAATGGTGGTAACCCTATACAGTAGTGTCGGAAATTATCGACTGCGTCAAAAGTTGGAATATCTCCAGGTTTTGCATCCTTTCAACAGCAGAAATTACAATTCAGCGAAAATAGATAACTTCAGTTTTTTGTTCCTTCCTCTTCTATAACTTTTTAAATATTTATCACAAAAAAGAAAAATAATTCAGATTTGTTTGTAAACGATAATATAAACCCTGTTAGTTGGCTGAGTTTTGTCACCTTTTCCTTTTTCTCCAAAAAATTTTCTAACAAAATATCTATTTATGGCATTTGCATAGAACTGACTTTTTGACAATTTTTTTTTCAAGGTATTTTTTACAGCAAATTAATGTAATTTACATTTAATAATGAAAACCTTAAGTAGTTTTAAACTTTGTTACAAATGTCTGAAACATCCCGATTACAAATATATCATTTTCAAAAAAAATACATTCGAAGAAATTTGGGGTTTTTATGAAATACATAATTTTCAACACTATAGGATAGCCTAAAATAATAACTTAAATTGCATTTCATTAATTTTCTGTTTTATTGGTGTTAATAGTTTCACCCCTCACTAAGCAAATTTCGTTTGTAACCTAATAATTTTATCTATTTTTACTATTCCATTAACTTTTTAAAGTTAAATTGTTTTTTCTTTTAAAACCCAATTCCTCTCATTGGCCTCTCCACACACTCGACTGGCTTCATAATAGGAACCTGGTTAACACCACCCCACCACTTCTCATACACATAACACTTTTGTCTCCCGAGACAAAAGGATGCCAACAGCATGTTCTTTATAACATATAGTGCATAAGGATATAAAATCAAATCTGTCACTCTGAAAAATACCCATATTAATTGTATCTACACACACACGCACACGCACACGAAATATATACAATTTAATTTTATAGCATTCACACAGAAAATAAATTCCTGTACGAAGTAATCCAGCTGTTTACTTTCATACTTACTATTGTCTTTGTTCTTTGCAGTGAATTGGTGTGCCTTATCCATAATCCTACCAACAAAGAAATGACAATAACAATGAGCAGAGACTTGTTTTTGTGGAAATTGCTGTAGATAGTTCACTCCATGCATTGCAAGTTTTATTCTTACTGTTCTAAGAATAACTTCTCAAATAATGAAGTCCCAGAAGCACTGCAAGAAAACTCCAGCTGAAGGCCAAACACTATTGGACATGTGCTTTAAACCATAATACATATAAACTCAGAATTGCAGAACTACAAATTGCTATGACCTGCCATTGTGTAATACATACAGAAAACCCTTGAAATGAAACCCAATGGAAAGATGGGAGTATATTGAGGGCAGATAAAGTAATGGAGAAATGAAGTTGAAAAATTTTTCCTTAATTAAATTGAGTTTTAAAGGAAGATTTTTAAAACAGTAAAAAGTTACAAATGACTGAATTTATAAAAATTTCCATTTGGAAACACTGAATTTTAGTTTGGTTTTTGAGTGATAAAAAATTGAATCCCTTGGATTTCTAGGCTTAATTCCTATAAACAAGGCAACTAGAGAGCCTTATTCAGTTTTGCTGATGAAGAAATTAAAAATGTGGCCAGACTCTTGCAAATTGAATTTTTTTTTTTCTAATCGGGTGGGACTTTAAACATGACAGACTACATCAACTTTTTCTGCTCTCCCCTCAAAGCTTTCTATTTCTCTGTACACTACAAATATATCTGTCATTCATTGGCATTATGCATTTGTACGTTGAAACCTTGAGATTTCTGTTCCTTGAAGTTTCCTGACTGTTTAATCAGTCAGGTAAGTACATACAAGCTGTTTAAATTCATGAATACAATATGAATCCCTTTTCTCTGATTTTTCAAATGTTTCCTGTACTTGATGACACATGGCTGGAAAAGTAATATTTAATACTGTGATAAAATAGATTGCCTTGTTTTAAACAAACCAGATTAAATTTGATAAGCTTCAAAGTAAGGATGATAAAAATGTTGGCAAACGACAAGATGAAATACTCAATGAATTTTGAAAGACTGAACCATTCTTGTCTCCCAGCATACCAAAGTTGATTCACATGAACTTCACTGCAATAATTCTTTCATTACAAAAGTCTTTAGAACTTCAGTAACATGTCAGACATTAATGAAGTGAATTCAGATTAAATTTTGAAAAGAATGCAAGTTTCAACAGAAATGCAACACTAACGAAACTAAAAATAGAAACCTGATTTTGCTACAAGCTCACTGTCAAAGCGCTTGCCCCACCCCCCTTAGCAAGAGATTTAGGTATGACAAAATTTAGCCCTTCTGGGGTTTTTAAATTGGTTTTAAAAAATTCACATTTTCAGTGCTATATACATTTAAAACTTTAGTGGAAGCAGTAACAGCATTATTGAATACTTTTTGACTAGTAATTACCATTTATGATAAATGAAATTCCTAAAGATGGGAATATTTTTGAATTAATTTCTCAACATTCAAGGAATTGTTTTCCATTACAATTTTTAATAACACCTGTAGGCTACCAACGTCGCCTTCCTGGCACGTGAAAAGACATTTGAGCGAGATCGTTGCCAGTACCGCTGGACTGGCTCCTGTGCAGGTGGCACGTAAAATACACCATTTCGAGTGTGGCCGTTGCCAATACCACCTGACTGGCCTTCGTGCTGGTGGCACGTAAAAGCACCCACTACACTCTTGGAGTGGTTGGCGTTAGGAAGGGCATCCAGCTGTAGAAACTCTGCCAAATCAGATTGGAACCCGGTGTAGCCACCTGGTCCACCACTCCTCAGTCAAATCGTCCAACCCATGCTAGCATGGAAAGTGGATGTTAAACAATGACGACCTGTAGGCACTGATGTAGTCTTGAGAATAGTCTTGCTTGCAGCATCAATAAAAGAGCAAAAGCAAGAAATAGAATGTAACTTGAGCTTATTTGACACTATTATGAGAATCAAGACCTCCTGCTCACAGGCCACTCCAATGTTCAGTGACTTTTATAACCCATTAAAACTATTCTGTTGGTTCTACTTTCATTCTGGATTACAATTGCCAAACACCTGCTTTTCACACAATGTAAGTACCAGAGCCAGTTTTACATAATTTGAATTTGTTTTGCATTATATTTATGTAGTGGCAAAGTTACAAAAAAAAAAATGGTAAAACAATGAATTTTAATTTTTTTGCAGAGTTATATCATTGTTTCAAATTTGAAAAAACTTCAAAGAAAAATCAAAACTGGAAAAGCTGTGGAAATTTTTAGGTGGATGTAAAACTGAAATTTTTTTTTTCTTAACTTTGTTCAGAATAGAATTTTAGTTTTTCTTGCAAAAAGGTTTGTAAATTTAATTGGTTAGGGTTTATAACAAACTCCAAAAAAGAAAATTTAAAATATTAACATTATCTATCCTGTCTTATTTCTTGATTGTTTGATCATAGAAGTATTTGGTCATGATGTTAGAACCAGATTTTGCCACTTGTCTTGGTTTTCTGATACTCTGAGTCAGCAAAATTGAGGATTGTCCAATTCTTGTTACAAGCCCATCTTCTTCTTGTCCTGCTTTGCTTTCGTCCACCTTCCACTCTGACTTGCAGAATTGTCTTTGATATAGTCTACAGATTGAATAATGTATCTTAGCAAAGTTTTATTAAAAATAAAGCATTTTTAACCGTAATTGCAAAACAAATTTGAGAACAGTGGGAGGGTCACCAAAATGCAGTTGTACCACCCTCAAAATTCTGAGTTCAAATCCCACTGATATTAATTTTGCTCTTCCAGTGACAAAGTACCACTCAAATACTGAGGATGACAATATCTACTGTTCCCTGTACTTTTCAAGAACTATTTTATAGTTTATTAGGTTTTGTAAAAGTTACTTTTTAAAATTATTGATGTTTTAAAGAATATTAACGATTCCACAATGGGAATTATTGATTCCTCATTATTTAATATCCATTTTTCATGAAGGCATGGGTTGGATGTCTTGATGGAAGCTGGCAAGGCTAGGGGCCATACTGCTAGACAGTAGATAGGAAAAGTGGGAATCTCGCTTCATACATGTGTCACTAAGATGTTGAGGCATTTGGCCATGTTACACTACATTTACTATACCTTTCCCAGTTTTTGACATGAGCAGTCTTTCAGTGCATCCATCAAAGCAACATGCATGAACGGATGCACTGTCCACTTCAAGTATATTCAGCAAGCCCCAAGCGAGACTGGGGCACACACACACACACACTGAAGTGGCAGAGGCAGTGCCATCTGACTGACTCTATACTGAGGAGGGGTCTAGTTTGTGCCTTGCCTCATCCCTGTGCTGGTGGTGCAGGGGATGAGCTCAAAACATGATCTGCCCACCATGATCTGGATCGGCCCTTGGATGTGTCAGTCCCTCAACATATTGTATGTGCAGAGCATAGCAGTTCCACACAGTAGTTGCCAAAAAGCTTTCTCAGATTCCAATGTCCAGTTGTGCCACCTCCATTTAAGTGCCACATTTTCTCTGCCAAATCCAACTCTCAGTAATATTACCATTCTACCAAGTCCACATTAACAGCATTCAATGCCAAATCTATTCTTGTAGTTGGTTCACTGTTTCTTCCTATAAGTCCTTGCTTGTGATATCAGTCTCTACAGTAATGTTTAAGGAAGCATTTCTTTGACCATAGATAGCCATGAACAGGTTCCTGCATCAGGTGCCAATTTCCTCATAATGGATTCTCACATTAATTTTGTCACATAAGTATCTAACATAATTTTACTGTTGTCTTTTACTAGACTCAAATCTCGACATGAAATATGGGTTTATAGAATCAATATTTAATGAAACAAAATTATCTTGCAAGAAATACAGCTTTGGCATATGTACTTGAATGGTTGAATGACTAATTTCATTCCATAATTCCCTCAAGTCTGTGACTAGACGGCACCATCTTGCCAGCTGGTAGCAGCAGTTAATTGTATCTGACGAAGTGTTGTAATCTGGACAATTTGAAGTGTCTTCCCCTGTCAAGTCTATTTCTGTTTTTTGATGAGATCTATGATGAAAATTATTCTAGCCATTGCCTCAATTGCCTTTCTAAGCCCCACCTTCATGTTTTGTGTACCTGGAACAGTTATTCCTTTTCATTCCTTAGATATTTATTTGGTAATAATTTCTACTTTTGTCAAGAGTGTGGTGGTAGTTATGGTAGCTGTTATTGCTGGTAAATGAAAATGAATTTCGTAGGCTCTGTCAACATGTTGAAGTTTCTGGAACTGTAAACAATTGCAAATACAATAGCTTGTTTACTTGATGTTTTAAAGTATATGGATTACCATTCATTCCACTTGCTGCTAGAGATATATTCATATAATATTTATCGAACATAGAGAGGACTATACAGGATATCACAAACAGTGTTCATGGGTTCATAAATAGCTTTAAAAATATTCAAATATAATTAAACAATATAATTTTAAAATTTTAGACCTTGGCCGTGAAGTCCACCAGCTACACGGTACTACTTTACTATGGTTGAAATTAAGCAGGGTCATTCACCCCCAACTTTCTTTCCACATCCTTCCCTTTTTTCCCATATACACTTTGTGACAGGCATCTTTTCTCTAGCCCTGTCTTGCTCTTCAGATGATATCTGAAGTAGTAGAGCAAGCCAGGGCTGGAGATGAATGTTCCTGTTGCGACTCCTTTCATATAGATACATATGACAAAACTGGAAATAGATGGGTCATAAAATGGAAATTTCTTACTAGAAATACAACACTTATGGCATATGTACTTGATTGGTTGAATGACTAATTTTATTCTGCAATTCCAGATATTCTGTAATTCCCTCAAGTCTGTGGTAGTTAATCCTTAATTTTTTTTTTTAGGTTAGGCCTTATTTATTTTGTAATATTTTATACTTTTGTCAAGAGTGTAGTTGTCATGGTGGCACTTTGTTGTTGCTGGTGAATAGAAATGAATTTCATACATTGTGTCAACGGGGTAACCAATTTCATTCACAAACAAATATCGGATTTTATTAGAGCATGTAATGTTTCCCTTGTCTTGTTTAAATATTAATATTACCCATAAAGAGACATACTGCTTGGAATGTATGACAAGTTGTCATACAAGTTAGCAATCTATGGCTGGCCTACCACAACAGGAAAATAATTGTGCTATATTTCCTGTCTATCTGCTATCTGTTAAATCAAGTGGGCATTGTGATTACCACCAAAAACCTCATTATAGGGAGCAAGGGGGAAAATTCTACAAAATTGAATCCTGTTAAGTTACTTAATAGACCAATCGCATGATACTGGTTTGTGTTATCTAGTGTGGTTCAGTTTCCAATCATTGCTACACTTTTAGGGGTCATTGTGTTAAACCACTCATTAAATTCAGTTAAGAATTGGAGTTTGATCAGAGAATTTGCATCTGATCTTGTCGGTTTAATGCAGTTTTTATGTTTCTAGTGAAATCTTTGTCACTTTCAAATCAGTTGAGGTTGTCAATTTAGCTTAACCCATTACCTCCCATAATTCCATTAACTGGAATTTTTTTTATGAAACTTTGATTTCTAGCATAAAACAGCCTTAGAAACACACTGGAATGATCAAAATAACATTTTAAATAGAAATAAGCGAGATATTGGGTGAAAAATTAGCAAACCTCATTTGAATATCAGAGAAATATACCTAGTAGATATAGCAAAAAGGTTAGATATGTGTAAATATTGACAGTTCATTACGGAATTTGTAAATTTCAAGTGATATCATATGAGATCACTGGTAGGTAATGGGTTAAATGGTTAGGCATTTCCTATCCTTACTAGTGTAGGAAGTGAGGTTGACACTGAATGAGTGCCACACAATTCCTTACATAAACATGGAAGGAAATTAGCAGAACAAGAATATCCAAACAAATATTTATTTTCCATGTGTACAAGCGTTACATCTTGGGACTATCAGTAGTCTGGTCGCCTTGGTGTGGAAGCAGCAGTCAGTTTAATCACAATTGCGAAGGCATTCTTCACAGGTGAGCCAACGTCATGTGTCTTCAGAATTCCAGCTACATGGAGCTGGTCAAGATGCGTGTGTCTCGGTCGGAAGCAGAGGCGAAGAGAGTGAGAATGGTGGTCAAGCCTAGCTGATGCTGATGACTGCGCATGCACATAAGGGGCTTCTGGAAGGCTCTAATCCCTGCGCATGCGTGGATGAAAATCCCCAAATGGCGACTGGAACCAGGCATCACTACACCAGGTTGATCTGTTCACTTGAGTAGTAGAACTTGGTCAGTCTGAGAACTTGCATTTGATCTTCTCGGTTTTCTAATAATATCAATATTATGAACACTATTTACATTGCTCAAAATGGCGTCCTTAGAGTCATTGTTGCTTCCACTTCGTCTTGGTTATTGTGCTCCAGCTTCCTTCGAGTGTGTCGTCAATCTCAGTTGTTGGATCAGAATTTCAAACCTAACTATTTGACCAAACAAACTGTTTTTCATTCCAATATCTACATTTGACATTTTTTTGCTTTGGTGGATATTTTTCACTCTCTGTTATGAATTCACCTTAATTCTTTCCCTGGGAATGAACTCAGAACCTAAGTGACTGCACTGCATTAGCCAATGCCTTTATCCACTACATATAATTACATATTTTTCTTCTGTGGCTCTTGAGTCAGTAATCAGTGGTGAAGGATACTTAAGTACTAATGAAGTACCATTTACCAGGGAACAAAGCTGCTGCATATATTTTGATTCCATTTTATTCTTTTGAGAGCATTTTTTGAAGCGCACATATTTATACATATGTCTCCCACACATATTTATACATAAAAATAATGGATATTCTTAGTTTTGATGTAAGATGGTCTAGCATTTTTTCTTTTGTCTTTCTCTTACAAGACTTTAAACCAGCTAATGATTTTCAGACAGTTCCACAAATTGGACATATGAAAGGGTTCTTATACAAAATGGCTGGTATGTTAGTTCAAGATTTCGTTTTTGCTCTCAGTTCTGATCATGAAAGATCAGGTACTTTTGTGTTGGGTGATGCATGAGGCAGTTATGCGCTTCTTAGTTTACAACACTTTAATCCAGCCAGTGTTTTACGATTCTAAAGACTGGACATATGAAAGAATTCTTACAGAAAGCAATTACTGTTAGTTTCAGACTTTGTTTTTGCTCTGTTCTATAGCCAAGAGAGAGATTTAGTGTTAGGTGTTTTGTGTTAGTCGATGCAATGAGACAGGCAGAGGACTCCAGTAGGAGTTCTCAGGAGCCATTCTCATTGCATCATTCCAACATAAGTTTACCATCTTAAGGTTTCTAATATCTTTTGAATGGAATGTGTAGATAGATATTTACCTCTGTGGTTTTGCTGGCAATTTTATTCACATATCAATGTATTCCATTTTCACACCTTTAGTACAGGATGATCATACTCTCTGAGCTGATTTAGCAAGGTGTGTTGAACCTAGTTTTGATTTCACCTGACTGTTTCCACTGTTTTAGGGTGTTGATCCTAAAGCCAAATTCTCAGAGTATTCCGTGTATATATTGGCTATTATCAGTGATAATGGTGTACCCATAGCTAAACCCTCTTGTTGATATATATCAGTGACCATTCTGAAGTAGGTAGTTTCTACACAGCAGGTCTACATTTCCATCAAGTTTCCTATTGGTATACTAGTACGTTCTTTTAGGCAGGTGTCTGTCACTAGTTTTTCTTGAATCACTGATAGTGCTTCATCAGTTGGGACTTTGATGAACAGACTTATCACATCTAGACTCACCATCTGGTTGGATTCAATGGTGGTATCCTTGATCATTTCTGTAAAGTGGATGGAATTCTTCACGTACAATTTTGATTTTCCTGTTAATGGACTGATTATATCCAGAAGGAAGCAGCTCAGTGGATGACCTGCTGAACCTCTACAGCTCACTATAGGTCTTAATGGAATACCATCCTTGTGAATCTTAGGGAGACGATACATGTGTGGTAGTTTACTAAAGTGTTGAATCAGTTGTCTGTACTTCATTGGTATAAAGTGATCCTTGTTCTTGCTCAAGATCTGTGACAACTTCCTCTCTCTTTTCAGAGTTGGGTCTTTCTTTACTTTGCTGTAGCTACCATCACTTATGAGACTTACCAGTTTTTCTGAGTATTCAGACTTGTTTATCACCACTGTAGCATTTCCCTTGTCTGCTGGAAGTATTATGATGGAATTGTCACTCTGTAGTGTTTTGGTAGTGAACTTTTCTTAGTGATGTTTGGTGTGGGAAGTTTCACTTTTTCTAGTACCTGTCTCACTTTCCACATTAGTTCATCTCCCTGAGCTTTTGGTATCTTTGTGGCTACTTCTTCAATAGGGGCTATCATGTCCAAGTATGGAATGTGCTTGATGGTTGTCACAAAGTTGAGATCTTTGTTTAGTACTGCTTCTTCAGAGCTTTCTTGATGTCTTCTACTTATATTAATTACTGCTTTCACGGATGGGTGACAAACTTCAGTCTTCATTCTCTGACCCTTCACCTTTGAGTAAAACCACCAATAGAAGTGAATATGACCAAAGACTGCTTGTACTCCATCCCATGCAGCTGTGGTAGATTATACAAAGGCGAAACCTGCTGCCCTCTCAAAATAAGGGTAGAGGAACATCACAAAGCTGTGACATGAGATATTGATAAATCAAGTATAGGTGATCATGTATGGAAAGATGGAGGCCACCTCTTGTGGGATGAAGTTAAAATAATAGCCAGAGAACACCACTGGAAGATACAAAAATTAAAAGCACCACATATGCTAGGACATAACCTCCTAAGTAGACTGTGCAGTCATGAGCAGCATATGGGAACTGGTATTAATGAAAGATTGGGAAGTATTAAATTTTTAAGCCCTAAAGGAAAGATAGGGAAGTATTAGATTTATAAGCCCTAAAATTCACTCCATAATTGCCCGTGGGCATATGGCATAGTGGTTAAGAGCGCGGTCTACTAACCCCAAGATTCTGATTTCGATTCTAGATAGTGACCTGAATACTAATATCAAAAATACCTAAGGAATGAGAACAGGTTTGAAATTTCCCCAAGACGCCTGATGAAGGCTGGAGTGTATATCAGCCAAAATGTGTTAACAACAAACAAGTTGAGGACAAATATCCGTTAAATGTAATTCCTCATCTCTCAAATATAGAACTGTAGGAAGCATGCTCTATAAATCCTATGTTAATTGTTTTTTCATTGACAAATTTTATTTCCTTTTATGAATGAACATCTTTTCAAACCATCAATATTACTTCCTTCTCTTTCACAGTATTATATTGATTTTCCCTTTTTTGTGGTCTTATTTGCCCTGTTATCTCTCATTTTACCTGGGACATTACCTAATAATAAATTAATAGAACACAAAATCATTTTTCTTTTCACTCTTTGGCCTGTATTTAAACTATCAAAGTATGTTGTATTAAAAACCTAAATTTCATGAATATCAGATTCTGTTAATATATAATAGTTAAATTGTGTGATGAGTCCCTGTTTGATGTATTTAGGCTGCAGAAATTGTCAAACAACTAATACCATTCACAGATTTGTCTTAGACTTATGTCTGGTTAAGGACCATGCTATTCACTTAAACATGTAAGACTTTATTTTAATGAGTGAAGTGTGGCATTTTATTCATGTTATTTGCTCTTCCCTATCCAGTTTCTTGTGAGTTTTAACTCCAGGTCAGCTGTAATGGATCAGAGCTGTGATCAAATTCTTCTAGCTATAATCATATGCGTCTTTCTTGTGCTCTACCAGTTGTGTATCTGGTACTATAAGTCCTTTGTGGTTTGCTAGGCTGTATTATTACAAAAAATATTTCACTGCTATTTCTGGTTAGTCAAGGCACCATGTGTATATTTTTTGTGTATGTCTGTAGGTTCTGCTAGATGACATGTGATCTTGATTTCTTTATGATGGTTTTTTATAGAATTGTTCTACATCTAAATTACACCAAAATTAAATTTTCTATTAATACTGCTAATTGTATCTGAATTGTGTTAGTATCTAGTCAAAGAATTAAAAATAACTCTGATGCCAATGATTCCAAGAAGTGGCACTAATCAAGAGTGAAATCTTTTGACTTTGAAAGTAAAATTAATTTAATAGATTTTACTGTTATAAATTCCAATGAAAGTAATTTAAAAAAAAAATATTAACCCATTACCTCCCATAATTCTATTAACTGGAATTTTTTTATGAAACTTCGATTTCTAGCATAAAACAGCCTTAGAAACATGTGGGAATGATCAAAATAACATTTTAAATAGAAATAAGTGAGATATTGGGTGAAAAATTAGCAAACCTTATTTGAATATCAGAGAAATATACCTAGTAGATATAGCAAAAAGGTTAGATATGTGTAAATATTGACATATAATTACGAAATTTGTAATTTTTAAGTGATCTCATATGAGATGGGTTAACATAATTATAATCTCCAGATTGAAAAATGTATCTCTGAAAAAATTTCATGAAAATGTTGAACATTTAATCAACATTATGGGGTGGGAACATATTTGAGAGGAAGGATCACCAAAATGATGTTATATCCTGAAAAAATAGCAATAATTAAGACTTAATAGTTTTACTGAGATATTTGTTAATATCTTATACTTTAAAGGGTGGCTGTTGCCATGACATGATTCAGTGCCTGGCATCTAATCGAACTTGGGTAAAGGTTATTTTGGAGATGAAAACAAAGTATTTCAATTTAAAAACCTGTAAAGATAAGAAATACAAAAAGAATTAAAAATGCTAAATTATATTCTTTAACTCTTACTTTTGGAATTTAATTCAACTAAATTGCTCACAAATATTCTAGTTTGTCAACTCCCGTATGATATTCTGAAGCTATTTTTTTTAATGGCAGAATATGCTCATACTACAAATGCTTTACAGTGTCTTGTCCAGCATTGAGCCTAATAATTTTTTTCTATATGACCTTGTTCTAGACATTCGAATTTGTAAATAGTCAGGTGGTTATATACAAGTGAAGTTTGGAATGCCTGATGCCATCCTTTATTGGTTTTTGGGAGATTTCTTTCAATATGATCATATAGATTCCATAGCTCTGGCTTGAAATGAGGATCTCGTCTGCGGTGAAATGGGAGTCCTATATATGTATCTTCAAAATAGTTAACAAGGTCATCTAAATCATCCGGCATTTCATTGTGCAATTTTTCAAAGCAAAAGTAATGCTCATAAGTTCTTGATAGCTGCAGAGTTTTCATTCAGGAACTATGCTATTCGAGCTTTCTATTCGAACTTTACCCAAGAGTGACCTTAAAAGAACCAGTCCCTTCGCTTTGGGGAGATGCAAATTGAACAATTTTTTTTAACAAAAGTGACTTCATAAAACGGTTATAAAGAGCTTATTATTTGAGTTTATCCAACTCAAGTTTGTTGTCCTAAGCTTAGGATTAGATTGAAGTTTGAGTAACGGTGGGCTCTACTGGACGAGTTAGATAAGATAGACATGTATTCCCTTATGGCTTTGTTTTCAAGGATTGAGCACCAATTTCAAGAAACTAGCTTCGAATTGATTTGTGGTCATGGAATATTCTTTCGAGGATGAAGACTCCTACTTTCTACTGTTTGCAACACTTCAGCGCAAGCCTGTTGACCGTTTCCTGCGTTTTAGCTTATCTTACAAAGTCCCTTTGAAAAATTCAAATTTGATTGCAAAGAATTCAAATTTAATGGCAAAGAATCCAAACTAGATCGTAAACATCTATAAATGATATAAATAATTATTTATAATGATATAAATATTATAGTTAATATAGGACTGCTATGACTCCTCTGGAGGGAATATGTAAATAAAGAAGAAGAGTTCCATAATTAAATTTGCTGAACAATATTTCGGTATCTCGCGTACCTTCAACAGGTTCGAAATTTGATTTGTCAGTCTACTTCATTTTTTTTTTATAGTTAATATAGGACTGCTATGAGTCCTCTGGAGGGAATATGTAAATAAAGAAGAGTTCCAGAATTAAATTTGCTGAACAATATTTCGGTATCTCGCGTACCTTCAACAGGTTCGAAATTTGATTTGTCAGTCTACTTCATTTTTTTTTTTATAGTTAATATAGGACTGCTATGAGTCCTCTGGAGGGAATATGTAAATAAAGAAGAGTTCCATAATTAAATTTGCTGAACAATATTTCGGTATCTCGCATACCTTCAACAGGTTCGAAATTTGATATGTCAGTCTGGTATAAATATTAATAATTATATTACATGTGCTGAACTGTTGGTACTCTGGCTGTTGCAAACACCTTTTCAATTCTGAGTTCAAATCCCAGACATGGATTTTACTTTTTGTCCTGAGACAATAAAATAAAGTACTATTGAAGTACTGAGGTCAACAATATCAATTGTTATATTATACCTTTAAGTAAGATTTCATAGTTTTTGTGAGATTTCCTAAAAGTTAATGAACTTTCTGGAACTGTAAACAGTTGTAAATTTGATAGTAATATTCTTTAATACATCAATAATTTATTAAATTCTTTCACAATGGGAATTATTGAACCTTGATCAATGAAAACCTTGCTACAATTATTTAGTGCTGCTATTGTTGGAGTATTTAAAAATCCATTTAAGTGCTACATTTTCTCTGCCAAATCCAATCCACAATCAATCATCTGATCACTATTATGGATTAAGCACTATCACAAGTCTTTAATCCTTGGTAGGATTAACTGTATAGATCTTTTTCACATTTAAATTTCTATTGTTTCACACTTCCTCTGGTACACAACTTGTCCATTATTTTTCTGGTGAACATTCTGGAAGGTATCCAGCCATAAAACGTCAACACACCAATTTAGACAGGTTCCACTACTAAGGTGTTTCCCTCCAGCATTATTGTATCATCTTATGTGACAGTAAATATTTTTATTATTATTACTATTATAAAGGTGGTGAGCTGGCAGAATCGTTAGCACGCCAGGCGAAATGCTTGGTGGTATTTCGTCTGCCTTGATGATCTGAGTTCAAATTCTGCCGAAGTTGACTTTGCCTTTCATCCTTTTGGGATCAACGAATTAAGTATCAGTGAAACACTGGGGTTGATGTAATCAACTATCCCTCCTCCTCTCAAATTTCGGGCCTTGTGCCTATAGTAGAAAGGATTATTGTTACTATAACATTTTATAATGCATTTGCAATTGTGTAAATCACATTTGTCATCTGTAGCCTGCATGGTTGAGCTTTGTTAGCTGAAGTGGGTGATGGTGTTGGATTTTAATTTTTTTGTTTTTGTCGTATTTCTTTCTTTAGGTGTCGTATCCAGAACGTAGGACACAGGCAATCATGTCCTGCCACAATCCTGTTCTTTGTTCTTTGTAGCAGTTTCATTTTCTGATCTTTTTTTTAATGCCTCTTTCATCCTTCCACTTCATGTAGGTTTGATTCCTGAAGTGGGGCAGCATGTTGTGACTTGCCACCTGCAGAGGAAATCAAATTCCTTCTTGTCAAAGGTTGCTATGACCCTTGACAAAACATTGTTCTATTACCTCCGCAGCCACCTGCGGAGGCCACATTAGACTGCCTGTGCAGTCTCAGTACCTATGGTCTCGGTCGCCCGGGCCATCCAAAAGATTCTCCCACAGGCCCTCCCTCGTGATAAAGGACAAACTCCTCCTCCTCCTCATGGGAAGGGGCCTTAAGCTGCTCCATCAGTGGCACACTTCCCACTGACGGAGCCTTTTCTGCTGGTGGCACCATTGTTGCTCACCTTTCTTTTTCTTTTCATGGAGCCAACTTCCTCAACGACTTCCACCGCCCCCCCCCAATGGGGGTGGGGGTGGGGGCACCTTTATGATTTATCACATGAGGTGGAGGTTAACATGGACAGACCTTTTGGGGATGGCACATGTTGCATCAATGACAAGCATCAATCTCTTGATACCTTGGTCAAAATCTTGAATTCTGCATTTAGCAGTTACAGGCCTAAAATTATCCATTGTGGCCTGTCAACAGTAGCAGTATGCTGTGTTTTCCAGGTTTGGGAATTCTTCCATTCCTCTGCCATTTGAATAGACATTTGTCAAGTGGTCACCAAACAAATATGGCATATGAAAGTAAAATTTGTAGAGCATATCATCCAACACTGATTTCTTCCCCATAGAACCAGCCAACGCTTCCTATATTATGTTTTGCCAACAATGCAATCTTCATACTTCATGTTCAACTGGCCAAGGGACAATTTCATCATGAGCACACTGGTTGTAAAGCCATTCTTCAATGCCTTTTCTGGATTACTAATTAGCTCTCCCTCAGTGATAGAGAAGTCTAAAACAAGTTCCTTACTAAACCTTAGTGACCCCATTCTAATAGCCCTTTTCAGGGTGAACCACCATTAGTTGTTGATTGCCCTGATCAACTTGCAGTGCTATTTTGTGATTCTGGTATCTCTCTTAGCTTAGCACACTGAGAAAGACTTGTTCAGTTTCCACTACCTGGATCCATTCCTATGAAGTCTAAATTGACTACAGATCACAAGCTTGTGGTCTGTGTAGCAAACCAGTTTGAAATGTGGACTTATGCTATCCTATCAACTGGTGTACAAAATATTCTGTTTAGATGACCTAATACTCTTTTCCCATGTCCACACTGGCACATCTGAGAAATCCAGACATTATCTGTCAACTAGTTGGAAACGACTGAGCAGGTTTGCAAGGCTCTTGCACCAAATTTTATCGGCTAATCTCTCACAAATCTAAATGTGCATTCAAGATGGCATTCCAGCTACCTACTTGTACTAATGGGCAGCAAGTTACCAAGATAATCTCCAGACGCCTGAAGCAATCTAACCATTCCTCCCCAATAAGGGATATATGATGACTAGTCTGAAGACACCGTCTTCACTACTGTTTACATTCAGGACCACCAACTTGTCTGGGTCCAGAAAGATTGAGTGTATTTCAAGGCCCAGGCCTTTCTGAAATATCACCACCTTGCACCCCCAACCAAGTGATGCAAAAATCTGTTACCAAAAGTGGTTGCTAAGGTGCATGACAAATCATGGTCTTGCTGATGGTCACATGATCCCAGGCCACATGTAATTTACACACCCCACTTTTCAAGATACTATGTTGGTAGAAAAAGAAATGGGTTATTTACCCATCTGATGGTTTGGGAGATTTGTGACTTGGTCTTCATGAAATATAGGGGTTCCTTGAAGTCTTTTAGGAGCCTATTGCTGGCCCTTGTGCTCAGACTTCCTATGTCATTTGGAAAATTCTCCTTCAATAGTTTGTCCCCAAAGCCAGTATAATTTCAAATTGTTTGATACATTGAAAGTGCTAGACTTCTCTATTTCAATGTTTTGCTTTTGTGCAATAAGGACATCAGTCTTTGTTTCATATCATCACAAAGTTTGAAGTGTTTTTGTTTGTGTAGCAGTTTTCTGTACATTTTTCTTTAAGGTTAATGTTTGTGTTCAGCATGGGTACGGTTTTGCTGCTGCTGTAGTTCAGAGCAAGGGTAGCTTTAAAATTTTTGTTGTGCAGTTGTCCCTCTTTGCAATATATTTTCAGAATGGAAAGATGTGCTGTGGGAGGGAGTGTTTTGCATGTGTATGTGTGTTTGAAAACTTTGCAGTGAGGGAGCGTAGACGGAGTTTCATTGGATATTTTCTTGGGTAGTTGAGGTTTGTTCTGTTACCGGTCTCGCTGCTGCCATTCCTTCTAAGTGCAGATGTTACTGCTGTTGCTGTCATTGGGGCTGCAACATCATCAGTGGCAGGTGAATGGGAGGGACTCCTCTCTCTCCCACTTCTTGTGGAGGCCAGAAAAGTGGCTTACTGTAACACATAAATTTCTTGTCTCTCTGCTCTCAGCCACAACATGCACATCAACTACACTGGGCAAATGGATTAGATCTGGGATCTTTTTCCCCCTCCTCTGGTCAAGATCTCCACATGTTGGACCACATCCCTTCCACTCTGTTTTGCTTCTTTTACTGTATCCTTTCCGTGTAATCCTTTAGCCTTCAGATTACTGTCTTATATAAAGCTTTTTTCATTGTTTTGTATTCATTGTTCATTATTTTGTAGCTTTGAGATTACAAAGCAATTGTTTTTTAGAATGACATTGTAGGTTCGGTGTGAGAGGTCAGATATAGCCAGTTTGAAGATTTAAGTATATTTAGGCTGGATTTGATTAGTTTAAATGCTAAATGGTTGAAGTGCTCATAATTTAATTGTATTATTAGATTTATAATGGAATGGAAGGTTTATGATACCCGTGGAGTATCTCCTCCCACTATAATTATTTTTGTAGTTTCAAGGATCTGGAACACTAAGTTCACAAGTAGAGCACAATTTAATAGCCGTTTATTTAGAGTTCTCGTTCAGGTGGTTCACTCTCAGTAACCATCTTTATCGCAGCACGTGGTTTGTCTTAACTCTGTGCACGTGAGGTTCATTACCTCTGGAGATAAGCATGTGGAGTCGGAGCAGGACAAGAGTCTGCTGTGAGCTGCTGGCTTCACAGTGTTTCTCAGTGTTGAGTGTGAGAGAGAGAGAATATCATTGTTCTCTTGTTTAAATACTGGTTGCCAGCGAGAGTCTCGTTGTCGTCTCGCACATGGCAAATGGTTGCAGGCAACATCTCTTTCTTGTCTCGCATATGGCAATGGCTACTGGCGAGATCTCGTTCAAAATGACGCTGGCTTCTTGTGCCTCACTACAGATTCGTCATTTTTTTTTTTTGTTGACATCTTTTGGGTATTCATTTTGAAGGAAAATATAAAAATTGAAGTTGAAATATAGTGCTGCATATTTCACACATTCTCTTACTGGTTTAGTAAAATTTTAACAGTCTGAGAATGAAAGCAGAAAATAATTTTTAAAACAGCACATTTACATAACAGGCAACCATAATGTAAAATAACTTAGACTTCATGTTCATTCCAGTCGTGATGTTAATTATCTTACCAAACAATAGAATTGGTATTTTCTCAGTGGAAAATAGTTTCAAATATGACATTCCTCACCAAAAGAAAGATTGGTACATAAAACTATTTTCATCAGTTAAAGGCAATATAATTTTGAGAGGATATCTGATTTCCATAGTGAAAGGGTTTTAAGCAAATAGCATTAACAGCAATGTTTTCAATTGAAGTAGAAGGATAATAATTATGGAAGAGGAAGGAGTTAGTTGATACAACCAGCCCTGTTATTTGACTGCTTTTCATCCCTTTAGGGTCAAGAAAGCAAAGTTGATCTTGGCAGAATTTGAACTTGGAACCTAAAGGGCAAGATGAAACACTGCTTGGTGTTTTCTCCATGACTCTAATTATACCACTTTCCTCTCCTTTTCTTGATTTGTTTAATCCCATCCTTTATAAAGGAAAGGATATGATAATTTACTGGTTTCACTAATCGTGACCTGGAAATTGAAAATATTGCGAGGGTGGATAGTCTCTTGACTGTTGTTCTGAGATCTTGAAGTTGAAGGTCCCGAGTATTTGGATCAGACACAATTGTGCAAATCCTTTTCACTAAATTAAAAGGAATGTTTCTTTTGTGTTTTGGTGGCATGAACTAAACAGAAAATATTGCTTGGTCCATTGGTTTATAATAGTGGTTTTTATGTGGAATCAGTGACCTTCATGGGCAAGCATTACCAAGCTGGTTTTAGAATATCAATTCTGTTGTGGTGGATGGGTCATCTTAAGTACAGCAATGTGCCATATACCTCAGTCATTTGTCATTTCCTTTTAAGGCATCTTGAGATAAGCCTTCAATACTTCGTCCCATGTCTTTCTAGATCTCCCTCTTTTACATGTTCCATCCACCTGAAGTGATGGGCAATTTTGTATGCGACTGTCTACATCCATATGCATCACATGACCAAACCAGTGCAGTCTTTCTTGCACACTACATCTAATTCCTCATTATGCTTAACTTTCTCAATGCACTAGCTTCCAATCTTAAATTCTCATGAGCTTCCAGTAATAAATTCCTATCATGGCATGGAGGACAATCGTGAATAAGAGGTGTCTGAGCCTTAGCAAACACCTACCTGAACACTAAATTTGTCACTGTAAGGTAGTTATGAGTGTTACAAACACCACCCCTGCCATTCGTCTACCCTTAGCTTCCTTGAAATCTATCGTATTACAGAGCAAGGTACTCTGTAGAAGGCTTTCTTTAGATCAACAAACACCAAGTACAACAGCTTATTCTTAGCTAAATACTTGCAGTTGTCTATGAAAATAGCCTTAGTAGTAATTCTCCCTGGGACAAAACCAAACTACATTTCATCTAGTCTAATTCTATTCCTAATTAATTAGACTACAATTCTCTGCAACTTTCATCACCTGGTCTAGTAATTTAATGCCTCTATAATTACTTCAATCTCAGGCATCTCCTTTACTCTTGTAGCAGCTGGCTATGATGCTGCATAAAAAAGCACTGGTGATGGTGTCGTGTAAAAAAAAGGCACTGGAACTATATTAAAAGCACCCAGTACACTCTGTAAAGTGGTTGACATTAGAAAGGGCATCCAGCTGTAGAAACCAAGCCAAGACATCCTGTTGAACCTTGTGTGGCACCTGGCTGTGCCAGCTCTTGTCAAACTGTTCAACCTATGCCAGTATGGAAAACATTAAATTATAATATAATGATCCAGTCTATATTCCTTGTATTTATTGGGTATGCTCTGTCACTACCATCTTTATCTCCCTTCCAGCTACCCCCATCCACTCCCTATATAGTGTAGGGTAGTTCCATAACTTCTCTATAACAAGACCCCTTTGCATTTCCCTACATCTTATTTTAGCTTTCACCACCTCACATAAAGCTCTCTCCCTCTCTCAAATATGTTCCACAATATATACTGTAAAGTGATTGGCATTATTAGGGAGGGCATCCAACCATAGAAGCCTTGCCAAAGCAGACGTTGAGGCCTGACACAGCTTTGCAGCTCATCAGACTGTTGAACCCATGCTGGCATAGAAAATGGATGTTAAATGATATATAACCGTTTTTTTATCTTTAGGGAACAAATCCCAATAACTGACAGTTTTAGCTTTAAAATTTAAGTGCTGAAATTATTAATCAATTTTGGGTGATCTGTTCCTTTTATTTCTGTGAAGAAACTATTTTCTAAAGAGTAATTTTATTAGTAAAAATCATGAAGTACAATTTTAGATTTGAAACAGTTATTTTGTAGTAATGAAGAAAAATTCTCCTCTGTATTGTAGAGAAAACTTTATATTTTACATAAACTGATTTTAACTTCAGAGGATTAATTATGCCCAATTTACTCAGTCTCTTTATTGTAAAAGATAAAATGTAGACTACATACTGTTATCTCACTTCCATACTGCAGAAGGCATCCCTGACTTTCATCACCACCAATGGTGCTCTGTTTCCAGCACTTCGCTATTTTGTTGTAATGTTTTCTGTTGAAATATTTTAAATCTATACTCATTTATTTAAATATCAATTTTATAACTGTGTTCTTATCCAATAAACCCCATTTTTTTTTCTTTTTTGTGATAAATGTTGGTAGTTACATTGCAAAATAAATTTGCAATTACCAATATATTTATTAGTTTTGTGTAATATCCTCTGTTACCAAATTTGTTTCTATTGATAGGTGGTTTTATAGTAACGAGAAACCAATTTAGTAGGAGTGCACAAAACTTTGAGGAGCGTTCAAAAAGTATCCAATTTTTTTTCTCACCAAAACTTAAGCTGCTTGGCAAAATTCTTTGGGTGGGAGGTGACACCACCCTTCCTGCACATGTGTGAAAACTTCTGCACCAGTAAGCAGCATCAGTTCCTGGCTGTTAGACCTTAGAGTATAGAATGTAGTGCATGCTTGTTGGATTCTTGTTTGCATGTAACATGACCCAATGCATCAAGCAGATATTGCACAGTCTTGCCAAAAGCTTGATGATATTGAAGCTTAAACTATCCAAAAGATTCAGCAGGCCTTTGGTGATGATGCCATGGGAAAAATTCAAATCAAAGACTGTTTCAAACATGTCCACACCTGAGTGGAGCACAAGGCAAGCTTGGGCAGACCATCCACAAGCTGAAACAGAGCCAGTTGAGAAAGTTCAGCAGTTATGCAAGTCGGTCGTGTAACAATTATTCAGGAAATTTCTAAGTGGAAATAAGCACAGGATCAGTGCATTCCATTTTAATGGATTTGTGCATGTTGAGAGTGTTGGTGAAAAAAATAGTCAGTTTTTGAACTTCATAATCCAAGCTTTCCTGGTCAAGAACAACATGCCATTTGTTCGACAGGCTCCTACTCTCCTGCCAGAAGTCAGTGCAACTTCTGGTTCTTTCCCAAAGTGAAAACCATGCTGAAAGGGAAATAAGTTGAGTCATGAGAGGAAATTATGAGAAAAGCAAAGCAACAATGGACTACTTTAGATTTCCAGAGCGTTAGTGATTAAAGAATGCTCAATCCAAAACATTGATGGTTCGTAGAGCTGTTTGACCTTCCTAACATTTATATTGCAAGTTATTTTGTAAGAATTTAAAAAAGTTTTATTTGAATGTGAATTTCATATGAATATAAAACTTTGATTAAATGAATCTCCAACTTTTATGCAATTTTGTATAAAAAAAATAAACATGCTTTTTCAAACATTGAGTTTGAATTTTCCAGCTAATTATTATAGTTATTGATGGTTATTCTGTTAACCCTTTAAATACTAAACCCTCCCGAGATTACCTTTGTGCTCAAATTGAAATTAATATCTTTCACAAGCATTATAACATATAGCATTGAGATTTTGCCACTGTGTGGGACTGTGTACAGGTGTCTTCTATATAAGTCTGGACTGACTGGTGCCTTGTAAGTGAAATTGGTACAGAGGCTTGTGTGTGTCTATATAACATTTATTTTTAATGGTTGAATGTGAAGTAAAGCTAACAATAACAGCATTGGGTTAACACACCTGGAATAGAAAGTCAAAAACCTATTTCTACTCACCTTGACACCTCATCACCACTTATCTATTTTCAGCCCCACCCTGGTCATTCCCACCCTCTCTTTTATAACTTTTATGAGTAGTCATACAGCTCCTTTGCAGCAAGAAACCTGTTCTGTCCTTGTTCCTCTTAACCTCATCTCGTAGCATAGCCACTTTTCCCAACTCCATTCAGTTGAAGGGTTCTTAGTCTTGTGGGTTTTCACCTTGCCAGTGATAGCACCATGAAAGAAAACTAGCACCCAATACATGCAGTAAAGTGATAAGTGAATCAAACAGTAGTAAAAACCATGCCAAAACAGATATTGGAACACAATACAATATTTGAACCCATCAGATACTGTGTGCGTGCATGATTGACTGAGGGATTATTTCTATTTGCTGATCGTCAATGAAAAACTTGCTGTTCAAACATTTGACTGCAATCCTCTGCAAAAAGCCTGTCTTGGTTTCTTGTGGTGTGATAGACTGGGGGATTGACATTACTTGGAAATAGGTGAGGGTTGGTGTCAGGAAAGGCATCCAGCCAAAAAAAAAAAAAAAATTCTTCATTGATGTTTGATTCATGCATGTGTATCTGAATACAATGACGATTCTCTCATAAATATAACTAGAACTACAAAATATGTTCTGCATCTGTCTTGAATCACAGAAGCTTTTTATTTACACTTTTTAAGAAAAATAAATTTATCAAAATAAAAATTTTGAATATATATCATAATTTAAAATTTAGTCAAATTCATTAAAAAATATTGCCAGATGAATTAGAAAAGTGAAGATTAAAGGGTTTTTGGTAGAGAACTACAATAAAATATCTTTGTATTTTATAGTGTGGGATGATGATGAAAATTGTCAGATGACTCCATTTATTTGGTTATTTAGTGATTCTGAAGATATAATTTGGTAAATTTTCTTCAAATATTTCTTTTGATTGCCCCCTTTCAAGAGCAATAATACATTATGGAGAGGATCTTAAAATCAGTTACTATATTTTACTCGTGTATAATGCAAGGATTTTAAAACATTTTGTCACAATTGGGGACAGTGGCAGACAGCATTGTATCCTCAAAATCAGAACAGTGAACACAACAAACCTGTGAAAGTGGTAACACCTGACTGTGGCCATCTTGGACACATGGTAATTAATTCTTTTAGTATTTTGAAAGTGATTAATTTAGAAATTATGACAGTTACTGATGATCTGTTAAATGTTGAAAAATGGTGGTGGAAAGATATTATGTTGCCTTAAAAAATAAATAACTATAGCTGCTACTTAGGAGTTGGCATTTTGTAAGACAATGTTACCAATTTTTTTTAGTTTTTAACTACAAAAACATGGGGTGTCAAGCACAATTTGAAGCTGCACTTGTACTCCAGTTGATATGGCAGTAGCAACATTTTTGTGTGTAGGATTTTGTTTAATTTAGTTTGATTCATGGAGTAGTTTTATACCATTTGGAAAAGGAATTGTAATTTTTTTTTTTTTTTTTTTTTTTTTTTTAGGAGCATTGTATAAAAGATTTTTTAAAAAGCGCCAAAATGTCTCGAGATACTTTCTAAACTAGCCTGGCAGTTAAGATAAAGTATCTGTATAACTGAGATAACAAAGCTGTCAGAATACAAAAGAATGAACAAATTGCCTAAATCCAGAATTTTTTTTAGCAGATTTTTCTACCATTTACTACTCCTTCATGTTTAGTACAAGTCTTGGATTATTCTTCAGTTATCTTGTTTTAATTATCAGAACCTGGTTCAAATGGAGACGGTAATAGACTGGTTATCAATCGTGGACACATTAGCACTGACATTCTGCGTACTCGTTGAAGCAACTGCTGGTGGTGGTATGTGTTTACCAATTATGTTGACGGATGAAAGTCTCCCACGTTTGTACATACTAACAGCATTCACTGCAAGAATCCTGAAAAAAAAAAAAAAGGCAGATAATTACAACTGAAATTTTAGATGTAATTCCTCCAAATATGTTAGTTCTTGTCAGTTACAAGTCTAAAGTTTACAGACATAGATCCTTACTGAGTCAGACTCAAAGGGCCAATTTTTGTGGTGCATGTTTCCTCCTGGATGGAATGCCAGTCTGTCACAGGATTACTCATTTTTGCCAACTGAGTGGACTGGAGCAATGTGAAATCAATTGTTTTGATTAAGAACACAATGCATCTCCTGGTTGAGGAATTGAAACCACAATCTTATGAAGGAGAGTCTAACACCCTAACTACAAAGCTACATGCCTTCACTTAAGCATAGTGCATCATAAGATGTTGGAATATAGTGAGGAGGAAGCAGGAGTCTATTGTTTGGATTTTGAGACTGCTGACATTAAATTTCACCTGATAAAAATACAATTATTAGCAATATAAGGTTCCGAAACAGGTACAAATCCCTGTAAGGTTCCCAACAGATGTGTACCTAATGTCAGTGTCTGTATCTATAGCAGGTTGAATCTTATTTTCAGTAATACAAAGAAGATTCTAATGATTCTGCCAATTTATCACCATTTTTAAAAAGATAATTACATAATAACATACTACTGTACATTTAATGACCATGAAGCATTCTTCAGTGAAAAAAAAATTGGACATGCCAAGACTGAGCCTAGATTTTGGTTATGACAAATTCTTGACTAACATTAATTCCATCTACAAAAGTTGACTTTGCCTTTCAGGATTGATAAAATAAGTACCAGTCGAACATTGGAAGTAATGTAAAATATTGCAGCTTAGAATAAAATTTCAAATAAAATATTTAGATTTAGAAAAATATTAGCTTTTATTAAAATTTTATTACAAGTTATTACTTCTATTTGTTATTTTTTATTTTTAATAGAAGTAACAACTCATTTTTTGCATTTTAAAAGAAATTCATTTTTTTAATTATTAGAAATTAGTGCAATAAATAGATACAAAAATTAGTTATCGGTAGATTTTACTGAAATATATAACAAATTCACAGTAAAATTTGCTTGAGTTACTGACAAGTCTTCACATTTTTAGCCTTGAAGAATGCCTATTTTTTACATAATGAATTTGCCTACTATATATACTATTCTACTTGGAATAAAACTTTAGCTATATTGGTACTTCTGGCTCATTTTTTAAGTATTCTAGTGTGTCAATATTTTAACAAAATGATGGTACCTTTTTTTAATTATAATGTTACTTTGTAAATTAAAATAAAATTTTTAATATTCAAATTTTATCCTTAGCTGCAATATTTTAAGTAAAACTTTTCTTGTCTTGTACTTTTCCAGGTTTATAATCTTAATATTATTTCTCTTGCTCACATTTTTCCACGTAATCCATGTTTTTCCAGGTTATGATATTATACTAATTAATAATGTGCCAATTAGTGGTGTTGTTAAATTTTTCCTTACTTCAATGATGCTGATGACCTTAAATCCCCTAATAGAACTATATTATCACCCTCAAGTTTGAGAAACAAACACTTTTTTCTTTTAAAACTTCATTGCATGAGATTGATACCATGAAATTCCTTGAATTAAGCTATTTCATTTAAGCTTAATTAAAATATAGTTTGTTTTTAAAATAAAGTTAATTATACTTGAATCCAATTTTTTGCCTTTTATTTTTTTTTCATATTTTAACTTACAACTTGATACAAATTTTTGTTGCATGGGACGTAAACTATGAAATTCTTCATGCTTTCTCCTATCATTGAAGCTAAGATAAATATATTTTGCTTTTAAAATAAAAATGTTGTTTCTATCTAAACTTGATTGGTGGCATTACTCTCCTATAGTGTTTTTCTACTGGACCAAAATGTAGCGAGGGACCAGTCCTCTTCAAAAATGTTAAGTTTTCAATTTGATTAATGACTGAATTAGTGACAAGCTCTGAAAGATGCTGCATGTGAGATAATTGCAGCATTAAGAATATTATTCAAACACTACCAGTTGAATATGAATCAAATACCAACTTAAGGTAAAACTTATTTTACTAAATCCTTCCATAGTCTAGATTATTTTCAAAATTACTTGAACTAGGTTGTATATTCCATCAGAAATATGGCTGTCAAAAGCTTTAAGCCAACATCCACAAGATTTCAAGTTGATCAATTTCAAAGTTAAAGGTCAACTTTTCTGGTATTTTACTGATACCAGAGAAATAAAATGAAATATTTAGTGATTTAGTCTATTGTATCTTCTCATTAATATTCTGATTTGTTAAATATATTAATGGAAACAGTCTAAAATAGATTAGCCCAGATTAAGTATGTGTGGTTAAGTTTACTTGGTAATCACACATTTCCATGTTTGACTCTGATGTGTGGTGGTTCCTTCAATATCATTGACCAATAACTTGTATATGTGTGTGTATAATGCACACACTCATATAAAATATGAAGTCCTGAGTCACATCCACAACAAACCTATCCCTACCCCTCCTGCATTAACCTATCTACACTTCACAACGTGTAGAATCTTGCATCCTCCCTCTTCTAGTGAGTTTGAACTCTTTAGCAAGTTACAAGGCAGCCTCACTAGTCAGGATGCCACAAAAAAGTTCCCAAGGATTTCTTTTAAGCTGTTACAAAGGGCAATCAGTTATAGGAATTATGCCAAAAAGGACACTGGAGCAAGCTGTGGTCTGTTGACCTGGTGGATTGTCTAAATGTCCAACTCATGACAGTATGGGATATGGATGTAAAAATGATGATTATATATAATCTTTATCAACCATGAAAAGATAAAAAAAAAAGCAAAGCTGACCTTAGTGGGGTTTGAACTCAGATTATAAAGACTGAGGATTCATCACCATCATTGTTTAATGTCTGTTTTTCATGCTGGCATGGGCTGGATGGTTTGACATGAAGTTGGCCAGCTGGGAGCTGTCCAGACTGCAACTGTCTGTTGTGGCATGGTTTCTATGGCTGGATGTTCTAACACCAACCACTTAAGTGTGCTGGGTGCCTATTATAAACCACCAGCATGGGTACTTTGGATTTGATAGCTATATACCTGCAGCTACTACCAATATGACACTTCATGGTTGTTTTAGCTTACGGTAAACTCAATGTTATGGTACTTAGTCAGTCTTGGTGTCCTACATGTTGATAACTTACATTCTAATGAATATTGTAATTTATATATAACAGTCAAGTGTTTGTTTTCTGTATACCATGGTAACTCTGTCTATAACCCAGTTAGTAAAACCAGTAAAAGAATATAGATTACTTACTTCATGCTAATTATTTCAAATATAGCTGTGAATCCAATAACTAATGCTTGAACGTAAGTTGGCAGAATCCTGCGAGAGATTGCGTATGTTCCAAATGGACAAGCCACCATTGCAGTCAAAACAAAGGACACTTGAATCCAATGTTTGATTTTTGTACCTTTTGGCAACCAATAATGGCTTTCTTGAAGAGAATACTGCAAAATAAATAGTATTATTTCATTAATTTTTCTTTTAACGATGAAATTTTATTTTCATAAATAAAAACCTTCCATGTCTTTTTAAATTGTTCTTGTTTTTTTCCTTTCTTACAGATAGAATTCTTTTCTCTCACCCTTATCTCTTTTTTTCCTTTCTTCCACAATCTTTTCAGACTTATCTGTTTCACACATACATTGTCTTTTCTCTCTCACACACATCTTCCTTTCTTTCACAAAATGATTTTCTCATACTCATATCTCTTCCCTCCTCCTAAACAATAAAGTCTGTCAATAGAATTTGGATTCGTCTTTTGTTCAGACAGTTTTGGTTCTCTAAGATATATCTAGTTCTTATTTTATTGAATACTTTGTCAAACCATTAAGTTATAGGGGAAAATGTTAACAAAGAAACGCATTTATTATAGGATTCAGTATAGTTTCTTATTTCTTTATTGTCCACAAGGGGCTAAACATAGAGGGGGCAGACAAAGGGATTAAGTCGATTACATCGACCCTAGTGTGTAACTGGTACTTAATTTATTGACCCCGAAAGGATGAAAGGCAAAGTCGACCTCGGCAGAATTTGAACTTAGAACGTACCGGCAGATGAAATACCGCTGAGCATTTTGCCCAGTGTGCTAACATTTCTGCCAGCTCGCCAGTATAGTTTCTATCTGCCAAATTTAATTTGCAAGGCTTGCTGACCCAAGGTTATAACATATTTTTCTGAGTAGGATTGAACCTGCAACTACAGTTGCAAATTGAAGTTAACCATTCAGTTACATCCATTTCATTTTACTTTATCATTTTGGCTATTTGATAGAAAGGTTTTCAATGCAAGAAGGAAAGAAAAAAAAAAAGCTCACCTTTTCCAAACAAACTCTGCAAGTGGCATTTGCTGCTGTTGATTCACTCTGAGAAGTAAAAGAAACAAACATATTATGTCTAACTTAACAAAAAACGAGTTCCTAAAAACATATTGTTTGGAAGAATCTTCCATTACTCCTCTAACTATAGCACTTCATTCTGCTGATACTGTAATTATGTGAGAGCAGTAGCACACACACTTCATCTCTCTTTTGTTCAGCCAAATGTCACTCTCCTTGCAACCACTTCCTTTTGCAAGCCATCCTGCATTCTCAATATCATCCCTTACAGCTTTTTCTATTTTCCACTGAACACCCCCTCATATCTGCTATCATTATTTCCTCTTCTGCCCAGGCCCACTCCTATTTTCCTTCACTTTTACCCCCAAATTAAGATTCATGCCTTCACACATGTTCACCATTCACTTCTATCATCTCTAACCATCTGTCACTCTCACAAATCTTTCGCTTAACCTTCTCAATCCTCTCTGTCCCTATTTTCTTGTGCAACTTACTTAGAGCTTGTGAGTAAAATGGTGGATAAATTCAAAATGTAATGAGGTCTTAATCAACTTATATTAATTTTCTTTTGTGTGTATTTTATTCTTTTACATGTTTCAGTAAATGAGCTATAGCCATGCAGGAGCACCACTGCATCCTGAAAGTGCTGCAATACCAGATCAACTTGTGGCAAAGAATAAATTTAATATCAATGGTCACAAATAGGGACTGCACCACATATTAAACTGATCAGAACAGACACTAGATTTTTATCATATCCAGAACAATCGCATGTCCTCCACTCTCGTCTTGATATCACACGATGTTTGGAAGCAAACACTGTTTGTTTTCAGTCTTCCATGGAAAATATGTCTGTCTATGAGGAATATTACCTTTCTTGGAAACAGTTGAGGGTTGACAGCAGGAAGTGCATCCAACTGTAGAAAATCTGCCTCAACTAATTCTGTCTGATCCATGCATGCATGAGAAAGCAGATATGGAAACAATATTGTGTTCACATGGAGGAGTATGTATGTGCATGTGTATATATACATATACACACACGTGTGTGTAGTGTATATATATATATATATATATTACACACACACATGTATTTGTGCACATGTGTTTTTCAATATGTCTAGTTGACTTACCTCAACTAACCATTGTCGTAGACAGTCATGGTGCACAGCAGACATGTCCCCTTTACATTTGCAGGCTTGAATGAGAGGTCCACAGCTGACATTCTCTGGGTCATAACATATCCAACACAAGAGGTTCTGATCATCAACTGCTGCAAATATATCATAAAAAAAAAATCTAGCAAAAACCGAAGTCTTAGTATAAGTAGAAAGGCAGACAAATCACAAATCCCTTCAAGTAGATGGCCCTGCTCAATCTGTAGAAAAAGTGTAGGTAGAAATATGTACCTGGTGTAAGCTATGGACACATAAGAGGTGCAGCAATATCAAAAGAAGGTTAACTGGGAGGATAGATTTAGTGTGTGGCAGATGCACAGGGGCAATTAACATCAAAGATGTATAGAAAATAGATTCTATCACATGCCAAGGAAAAAAAACTAGAAGCAGTTGATAGCTTCCGTTACCTAGGTGAACAAGTGGATGCTCTGAGAGTGTAGCTGCTAGAATAAGAATAGGCTGGGCAAAGTTCAGAGAGCTCCTACCTCTGCTGGTAACAAAGGGCCTCTTACTTATTGAAAAATAGACTGTATGATGCCTGTGTGTGAACAGCCTTGCTACACGGCAGTGAAACATGGGCTGTGAGTGCTGAGGACCTGTGTAGGCTTGAAAGGAACGAAGCTAGTATCCTCCGCTAGATGTGCAATGTCAGTGTGCATACAGAACTGTGTAAGTGCCTGCAGAGAAAAGTTGGACATAAGAAGCATCAGATGTGGTGTACAAGAGAGATGACTGCACTGGTATGGTCATGTGTTATGTATGGATGAGGACAGCTGTGTGACGAAGTGTCACACCCTAACAGTGGAGGGAACCTGTGGAAGAGATAGATCCAGGAAGACCTGGGATGAGGTAGTGAAGCACAACCATTGAACGTTGGGCCTCACAGAGGCAATGACAGTGACCGAGACCTTTGGAGATATACTGTGCTTCAGAAGACCCAGCAAGCCAAGTGGGAATGTACCCTTCAATTGTCAGGCAATATGCTGTGCTTGAGAAGACCTGTTGAGCCAAGTGTAATTGTAGTCGTGCCACCTAACTGGCACATAAAAAGTACCATTCAAGGGTGGCCGATGCCAGTGGCATGTAAAAAAGCAGTATTCGAGCATGGCTGATGCCAGTGCTGCCTGACTGGAAAAATGAGCTAGGAAAAATGTCACTAAAACACACTAACAATTAGTTCTTTGTAAAGGCAGAAAGCTAGCAGAATTCAGGCAACACATTTAGATCAGTTCTGTATTATTGCTGTCATTCAGGAATTGTCCTTTTAAAAACAATAGAAAAAATGAAAATGAAATATAACAAGATGTTACTCTACCTCCTCCAACACAAAAATTAAGTGTGTGTGTGTGTGGGGGGGGGATACATATAATTTTCAAACTTACCAGAATTGTTTTTGGAGGCTTCTGTGCCTTCCTGTTGTCTGGTAGCAATGTTTAAGCTGGTTCTCAAACTCTTACCGCGGTCAAATGAAAGGAAAATCTTTTTTGGATTTAAAACCCATAATTCTTCAGGACTGTGTAGAGATAACCGATGTTGGTCATTATTGTGATGGTGGTGAAAGTTGATTGAGTCAGAGAAAAATATCGAGAAAATAAGAGAGAGAGAGATTTGAGTAAAATACATGGTATTTTAATTTATTTTTGCAATATTATAATTTTAAATGGTGTAAAGTATAGCTGTGCTTGTATTTAAAGTTTAACAATTCTTGAGAACAGCTTAAGAAAGGAAATTGACATGTTTAACAATGTCTTGGTTATCGTCATTGTTTTAATGTTCACTTTCCATGCTTGCATGGGTCAGATGAAATTCACCGAGGCAGATTTTATACAACTGGATGCCCTTCTTTGATGACAGGAAGGGCATCCAGTTGCATAAACCTTTTTCCAAGCAAGGTAATATTTTCCTTTGACCGCACGTTTTCACAGATGGTTGGAAATGAATGATCTCATTTGTATAATGGTGATATTTGTTTTATAAGCATCATAAATGTCAAGACAAGGGGTCAAACACACACACATACATATATATATATATACAATGGGCTTCTTTTAGTTTTCCAGCAACCAAATCCACTCACAAAGCTTTTGGTTAGCTGAAGGTTATAATAGGAGACACTTACTCAAAGTGCCATGCAGTAGGACTGAACCTAAAGCCATGTGGTTGAGAAGCAAATTTCTTAACCACATAGCTATGCTTGTGTAAAAAAAACCCAAAAAACTCCCAGTTAATATGGCACGTATATAAAAAAAAAAACTATGTATGACAGTGAATAGCAGAAGTACAATTATTGCAGATGACTGAATTAAATAAAAAGTGATTAATATATGAAGCTAACTTACAAAGTCTGTTGAAACATTGGTAACAAATCCGTAAGTTGTAGAATGATTAATGAGGGAGGAATTGGGTACAGCAGCCAGTATAGAAGTTTAATTTCCAAGAAAGACTGATGATAGTAAGCGGAGAAAGTGGCTGACCATGAAGTATATGGCAGAAACATGCAAAAAGAAATGGTTATGTTGATGTGAAATAATGTGAATGTATGTTGTTTCAACCCTGTGAGTAAAAAGATAAAAAGGTGATGTAACTGTTATTTCTAGCAGAATGAGCAACCATGTAGAGGCTCTAATTTGCTTGATATATTCAAGAATGTTGTATGTACTTCATGTGTATAATGCAAGTAAGTGTATATGTGCATATAAACATGCATGTTTTTTAGAATATATACATCCATGTTTGAATGCACATTACCAAATGATATGTTTTTTTTTTTTATAAAGACAGTAAGGTGTGATCATCTGATGGAGATTTGGCTGCTATTACAACCAAATCAAGCAACTGCATTGAAACTCCTTTGTTAGCTTAGTTCATACTTAACGTTGATGACAACAGTGGAAGACCTCTTTGAACTGAAGTAAATGATGGTTGACCTAAAAAGTAACTGTTAAATCAGACCTGACACTCCTGAACTTGAGTGAACAGAAACGATAATGGGTGGAGAGACACAAAAAGAAAAAAAAATCATATTAATAAATTGTAGAAATGAATGGGAGAGGAGAAGGGGCAGGGTTTACATTAATGTTAATGTAAACAAAACTGTTGTTATATATTTGTAATCTTCCACAGATTTCACCCTTCCCACTGCCTCTACTCTGAGGTAGGCTTCTATATTACATATTCTGTTTTCGTTGTGTTAAGGAATGCATGAGTGTTCACGAGGAGTAGAAAATGTCTGTTTCAGCTTACATATGTTTGTGTTTTTAAATCTGATAAAGAAGATTAAGATTTAAAAATCATTTAATAGGTTTCAGCTTTAAAACTATGGTATTTTGTTTGTCATTTTTCTTCTCACCAGTGATGGGCATGCTTGAGATATCACACGTTTGTGTGTGAGTGTTTGCATTTGTTTTGGGTTAGGTTTTTATTAAGACTGACAGACGGACAGATACATAGATGGAGTGGTGCGAGAGGGGATGATCTATATTTTACAGGATTAAAACAACACAATATTAACAAGGTTTTAAGGTTCATCAGAATGTGAGAAACCAAATACTATTAAAGCTGATTATCTCCAGTATTTATTACTGTGCAGACCCAATTTAAAAGCAATAATAACTATATCACATAATCACCATTAATGAGGTGAGTTTATTTATTAAAATCCTTCATAATCCAACCCAAGTCATCCCAGAAAGCTCTTACACAGGATTGCTTTAAATATTTGTTGAATAGGTACGGGCATGGCTGTGTGGTTAAAAGCTCACTTTGCGGCCACATGGTTTTGAGTTCAATCCCACTACATAGCACCTTGGGCAAGTGTTTTCTATAGCCCCAGACTAATTAATACCGTGTGAGTGAATTTGGTAAACAGAAACTGAGCGGAAGCCCACTGTGTGTTTCCCAACTGCTTGACAACTGGTGTTTGTTTGTTTGTATCCCAGTAACTTAGGGATTTGGTAAAAGAGACCAACAGAATAAGTGTCAGATTTTTAGAAAAAAAAAAATGAAAAAGTACTGGGGTAAATTTGACTAAACCCTTCAAGGTGGTGCCCCAGCATGGCTGCAGTCCAATGAATGAAACTAGTAAAAGATACTAAAATGTCAAGTACCTTCCCCTCTGACACCACTCTGACTACTTCCAGTAAAGAGCTGTATTCTCATTGACATTTCTACCCCTTTTGGGGGGATAGTTTTATAGGTTTTCTAATTGTTTCAGCATGAATTCATGCATGTATGGTCCAGTCATTCAATTGTGGCCGTGCTGGAGCACCACCTTCGAAAATTTTCACCAATCCTATCAAGTATCAAACTGATATAAGCACTAATGTTGTTTTGTTTGTATATGTTGAACGACTAAGTAATGGAGAAACACATCAACACTGGTTGTTGGTGGTTGGCACTCTGTCGGTTACGACAACGAGGGTTCCAGTTGATCCGATCAACGGAACAGCCTGCACGTGAAATTAACGTGCAAGTGGCTGAGCACTCCACAGACACATGTACCCTTAACGTAGTTCTCGGGGATATTCAGCGTGACACAGAGTGTGACAAGGCTGGCCCTTTGAAATACAGGTACAACAGAAACAGGAAGTAAGAGTGAGACAAGGTTGTGGTGAAAGAATACAGCAGGGTTCGCCACCATCCCCTGCTGGAGCCTCGTGGAGCTTTAGGTGTTTCCGCTCAATAAACACTCACAATGCCCGGTCTGGGAATCGAAACCGCGATCCTACGACTGCGGGTCCGCTGCCCTAACCACTGGGCCATTGCGCCTCCACTACTGGTTGTTAAACCAGTCAAAACAAAAACATGCACACACACGTATAAAATTTATTTTCATGATGGATGCCAACAGCTCCATATAGAAGTGCTGATCTCTCAAAGCGGATGGAACACGTGAAAGTGGGAGACCCAGGAAGACATGCGATGAAGTACTGAAGAATGATCTCAGGAAGCTGAACCTTTCAGGTGAGATGACAAATGACCAAGATACCTTGCACCAATAATTGCAAGCGTAAAAAAAGTGGACATTAAATGATTATATTTGCCCACAATGAGATTGAACCCAAAATCATATGGGGAAGCCAACTTTGTAACCATACAGCTATGCCGTCTCCATCTTTTGAGGTTATCTCTTTTTTTTCTGACTCTAAAGTGGAGAAGCCAGTCTTTACTATGTTGGGGAAAAACCAGACTATGCTATGTTGATTAGTTGTGGACAGTTATAGGATTTGGAATGGTAACAGGAAAGAAACTGCTCATATCACATATGATTGGCTGGTAGGCTGACACCCAGTCCCTCTCCTCCATATATATACACATCACATACTAAGTATTTGCGTGCATAAAAAAAAACCGTTACTAAGGCTACATAACATATCCCCAGCAAAACTAACATGCATAAAACTGTTTGTGAACAAATACAAAATGGGTTTTTTTCTCAGTAAATAAAAATGACAAACTCAAAATTCCAAACCAAATAATCTAAAGTAGTCTTTCAAGAGGGTGGCAGAGGGGTACAACTTAATTCCAAACAAATCTACCTAAGATCGGTGACATCAGCAGTACATATCCTGTTACTGCACCAATCTATGAAGAGGGCATCCACTTGTCTTAAGTAGATACTACCCCCTACTGGTAGCTCAATACAGGAATGACTAGAGTAAAGGCTAAAAAATGTCAGCAGAATGGCACCCAGGAATCATGACCTAGATGCAGCCTGGCTCTCTTAGAGTATAATGAGGGCTGAAACACTTGTTTGGTGGGGTTGTTCTTCTCTGAAGACCTACTGTTCAGCTCTCTTGAGTTTCTTATCACTTAAGGGGTTAAAAAATTTCTTCATTCTTCAACAACTAGCAAACCCTGAACAAAGCTAAAAGAGACCTGCAACAGTGTGCTGCCTTTTGCATCCAGGCAGGGGCTGATCGACAGCATAAAGACATCCTACACTGCATTCAAAGAAAGGTCGACCGAATGATAGATCTGCAGTCATTCACAAATGTAGTCCAGCCTCTGACTCGTGGACATGTTGTCCCCTACTCTCTCTTTCTTTCTCTCCTCTTAACGTTGACCTCTTCTCCCTTGAGCTGTCTAGTCCCATGCTACCACCACCAATCCACTCCTGACTTATTTCTCTTCTCTCACCCCACCCATACTGTGATCCTCACCTCACCCATCACTATTCCTGCAGACCATCAATCCCTCAGTAATTCCATCTCGTGTGTCTTTCAGCAACCGTCAACTTACAATTGTTCAATAAGGAACATTAATTGCATTTATCTTTCCACACTTTCTGCAGGTTCTGAGGTGCCCTGAATATCTTGGAAGAGGTAGGGTGGGGAAACACAGCCCTTTCTCCAAACCAAATCAATGTAAAAACAAAACAAAGTAGCTACTCCTTCACAAAGTCCCTAATGTTGACTCAAGAACTCAATGAAAGCTACCAATGACTTTCAAGGAATCATTATCTTTGGAAATATCCATAAAATGTATTGAAGATATTGAAGAGAAACATTAGAATTTTGTATTTTCAATATTCATTTTACAGAAAAAATGGATTACATACATCATCATTATATATACTAACAGAAAGTCTGCTGGTGAGGATCACAGTATGGGTGGGGTGAGAGAAGAGAAATAAGTCAGGAGTGGATTGGTGGTGGTAGCATGGGACTAGACAGCTCAAGGGAGAAGAGGTCAACGTTAAGAGGAGAGAAAGAAAGAGAGAGTAGGGGACAACATGTCCACGAGTCAGAGGCTGGACTACATTTGTGAATGACTGCAGATCTATCATTCGGTCGACCTTTCTTTGAATGCAGTGTAGGATGTCTTTATGCTGTCGATCAGCCCCTGCCTGGATGCAAAAGGCAGCACACTGTTGCAGGTCTCTTTTAGCTTTGTTCAGGGTTTGCTAGTTGTTGAAGAATGAAGAAATTTTTTAACCCCTTAAGTGATTCCCATTTCTAATAATTTTAAAATTTTACATCTAATTATTTCTTTGTATAATAGTGCTCACTTGGTTAGTAAATATTGCTTTCATTATTCTATCACAGTCATAATCTCTCTTTTTTAAACAAACATCACAACAGTCCAACAATACAGGGAGAAGCAGTTTGTCAAGTTGTACCTTCCTCTCACAGCAACATAGAGATTTCAATTAAGCAGTGTGTGTGTTTGAGAAAGAGAGAGAGAGAACATTGCAAACAATGAATGAAATAAATATGAAATGAAAAAAAAATCATATAAATAGTTTCCATCTACCAAAATCCACTCACAAGGCTTTGGTCGGCCTGAAGCTATAGTAGAAGACACTTGCCTAAGGTGCTGTGCAGTGTGACTGAACCCAGAACCATGTGGTTGGGAAGCAAGTGTCTTACCACACAGCCACACCTATATTATATATGTGTGTGTGTATATTTTGTATTCCTTGTCTTGACACTGTGTATACAATGTTTGTAGGATACTCATATTTTGTTTGCAATCAGTGCAATTCACCATTAAGGAAATTCACCACGAGGAAATTTCACTGCAAGGAAAGTTTACCAAAAAAATATATCCATAGTATCTCACCATTAATAGTTAAAAACTTTCCTAACAGTGACCATTCTTTATGGTGAACTTTTCCTGCAGTGAATTAATGACAGTGAACTTATCAGACATGAAATTTCATTAGTCGTAATACAACTAAGTATGGTAGACTGTTTAACCAGCAGACTGGATGATGATGATGTACATAGTGGATCTTTTAACTTAATAGTAGCAGTCAAACATCTATTTGTACACACAAGACACCATACTACACACACACACATTTCGTTTTTGGATTTGGTTTGCAAGATTTTTTGTGATTTCGTGTGTTTTGTCTGGGGAGAGTCATTTTCTTATTGTGCCTTAAAATTTAACACACTCACCGGTAAAATTTCCACTTATTTTTTATTTTCCTAAAATTTTCGTTGCGTCTTGCAACCTTTTCAATAGTCTTGACTCTCTCTCTCTCTTTCTCTCTATCTATATATCTATATATATATATATCCTCCTGTCATGTGTGATTGTATAATATCACATGTATGTATGATATTTATAAGATATAATTACCTACAACAGTTCCAGAGAACACACGGAAACCAAAGGGAAACTCCAAACTCGATGATTCGAAATCCAATATCAAAAACATTTTGGCTAAGAACAGGAAGTCTGTTTGAAAAATAAATAAATAAGTATAAACATCAAAACAATAATAACTGCAACAACAACAACATCAAACTTAATAATGTTGCTCTGGGATGCCAATCAAATATGACTTTAATTACCAACCGACCTTGGACTTATTCAGAAGAGAGAAATATTAAAAAAACGATAAAAGATAAGGAAAAACATTTGTTGGTTAATCATTCTTCCACATCAGTCTTTTCTGCATGTTTTTATTTCTTTCTATGTATTTTTTAATTATCTTTTTGCCTTGTTTTTCTTTTATCTTTTTCTTTCACTTTTTTTCATCTTTTCCTTTTATATATTATCTCGTCTGCTTTTCTGTTTTGTGTTATTTCTCTTTTGATGTTTCTCCCTTTTTCTCTCCCATCATTTATCTGCTGCTATATTTCTGCTTTCTTCCCTTTTCTTTTCTCTCTTTCTCTTTCATATCGCACTTGCAAGCAAAGCTTTAGAAGTAGACGGACATTAAACTTTCAACAGTAGAAGAGAAAATAACAGTAGTAGCCACAGTCTTATAACAACTGCAACAGCAATACTTTCACTAGATACACTATTATCCTCGCCTAAGCTGGTTTATATTAAGACAGCTAGAAGTCTCTGTTCAGAATCAGCTTTACCTTGTTAGACCTGTTCCAACATCAGTGAAACTAAGAGATATATGGGTAAGGGAAACAAAAAAAAAAATAATAATAATGTTCATTGAGATTACACTGACATAATTAAGAGGGAGAAATTAAGAGGAGAAAGATTACACAAAGTTACAGTTCAATTAACAGCAATCTTAATTATCACAGAATTTTTTTTTTTTATATTAAATTTTTTACTTGTATAACCAGAATAATATTTACATCTAGAAAGAAGTCACTTGATCAAATTTATTGAATCTTCATGCAGATGTAAACATTAAAACATCTTATATATTGCCATGGCTGTGTGGTAAGAAGTTTGGTTCCGAGTTTAGTCCCAATGCATGGTACCTTGGGTAAATGTCTACATAGTCCAGGGCCAACCAAAGCCTTGTGAGTGGATTTGGTAGAAAAAAAAAAAAAATGAAAGAAGTCCATCATATATGCACGTATTAGGTGTGTGGTAAGAAGTTTGCTTCCAAACCACATGGTTTCAGGTTCAGTCCCACTGAGGTGGCACCTTGACCAAATGTCTTCTACATATCCTTTGGCCAACCAAAGCCTTGTGAGTGGATTTGGTTGAGGCTGAGATGCCACTGCTAAATCCTCATTCGAAAATATATATATAATTTTCTAAGTGACACAGTTACTGATCTAATAAATAGAAACATTCAGTAGCAATACTTTAAAGTAAAGGTTATTTGCCAACCCAATGTGGCAGTCCCGGTTGGGATGAATGGTCGACGAAGGGAAATAACCCTGGAACTGTGCAGTTCACAGATACTGCTTTGTGCTGAGTGGGGGTGCTAAACTCCTTCTGTTCAAAAATATAAGGAAACAGATTTTGTGTTGTATAGCCAGCTGGAGACGATGTTTCCTGGGGTTAAACAACAGTAGCATTCATCCCAACCAGGACTACCACATTAGGTTAGCAAATAACCTTTACTTTAAAGGGCCGCTACTGAATATCTCTCGTTGAGAGATATAGGAACAATAATGTTTCTATATATATATATATATATTAGTTTATGTATATATTAATATTATCTCAGTTATTAAAACCTTTGATAATGTAAATATGTTAATAGTTACCAGAGGTAGCAAAATTACACTAAAAAACAAGATATCACACCCGTTTTACAGGTAGAGAAAACCTAACGGTCACTGACCATGTAACATCTCTGCTCGTAAGTTACCTCATCATTTCGTTTTTGTTTTGCTATTATATGTTTTATTATGAACTCCCTGAAGAGAAATATATGAGGAATCCCAGCAGCTCTTACTTCTTTGTGAAAGAGCTCTCATTTATTTTGAAACATGTGTAGGAATTAAAGGAACTTTTATTTATATGCGTTTTGCTCCATTTATTATTATTATTATCCATATATATATATATATTTCTATATATATATGTGTGTGTGTGTGTGCAAATGATCTCATGATCTGCAACACTAACTTAAAAAAACCAGCCAACCACTTAATCACTTATCAGTCTGTTAAGCACATAAGCCAGATTGACTACCTCCTCACCAGACAAAGAGGTAGATGAGTGCTTAAAAATGCAAAGTCTTTCCCAGGTGAAGAGTGTCAGCCCAACATAGGTTACTAGTCAGTGACTTCAGAATTAGAGCTAGAAAGACTCAATCTGGAAAAGACGATTATGGAATCTCAAAGACCCAGCAAACAGACAAAAATTTACGGATTTGCTGATGAAAGAGAGGAAGAGTTGAGGACATATAGCTTCAGAGGACAACTGGGAGTTCTTACAGGACAATCTACTGAGGGCTATGGACGAAACCTGTGGTAGGTGCAGAGTTCCAGCTAGACCAAGGGTGACATGGTGGTATAAAGGCAAAAAGACAGGCGTGGAAAGACTAGAAAAAAGTGGAAGCAGAGAATTATATCAGGTAACCAAAAGGGCAGCTAGATGTCAGGTATACATAGCAAAAGGAGTAGCTGAAGGTAAGAGATATGCAAATGTCCTATAACATGAGGATCAGAGGCATGAGGTGTTCATGGTTATAAAGCAGTGTATCAGAGGAAATAGAGATGTGGTAGGTGAGAAATGTGTGCGAATGGATAATGGTGTGCTTGTACTTAGTGACTCAGAGAAGAAAGATGCATGGAAGTGCCACTATGAAAGGTTACTAAGCATGGAAAATGAATGGGGGAAGGACAGTTTACCAGATATTGAACCAATTGAGGGACCAGCCATCAGAGTTGATAGCAGCATAATAGATAAGGCAATTAAGGACATGAAGACAGGAAAGCCCTGTTAGAATTTTACGGGGCAAGGAACACATTGCTCTCATTCGAAGGTGGAACATTGCTATTGAAGGAAACAGTGACTATGTTGAGAAGTAAGGATGTGATCCACAGAGGACCAGCTTCATTTTGATGTATGATACATGTTCCTGTGTTGGTAATTATACCTGTTCTAAACAAAATGGCATTACATTTTGACTCACCCTCGTATATATATATATATATATATATATACACACACACACACACACACACACACACATATACACGTGTGAGTTTGTCATTGTCTGTCCCCACTACTGCTTCACAACTGGTGTTACTTTGTTTGTGTCCCCATAACTGAGCAGTTCAGCAAAAAAGACCAATAGAATAAGTACTGAACTTTAAAAATAAGTACTGGGATTGATTTACAGACTAAAAGCCTTCAAGATGGTGCCCCATATGGCCACATGCCAATGACTGAAACAAGTAAAAGAGGAGTTGAAGGTATGAAAATTTCATGTGGGGGAAAGTAGTTTAGGACATTAGAAAGTAGTTCGTACTATCAAAGCGATGAGGATATGAACACTCCTGTTATGCAACTGGTTATATAATGTTATACAGTAGTTATATTGTGACAGATTAAATTCCTAAGATAAACATCTGAATACATCAATACCCGTTATAATTCAATAATTAATAATAAAACTATATTTATAGAAGACAAACATACAATGTTTACTATATGAATGAAATGGGGTCAACTCATGAATATTTGTGATTTGGGGTTTATGAGCATCTGATCATTTCATCTATTTGAAATATCTGTTCATTGAAGTGGACAAAGATAAGGGTGGGTGGGTGAAGAGAGTAAAAATATGATAGAAGCTTGCTTTGCAACAAGGTTTTTTTGTTTAGTCCCACTGCATGACTCACAGGGCAAGTGTCCTACTATAGGGTGACTAAAAGCCTTGTGAGTAGATCTGATAGACAGAAACTGAAAAAGGCGGCGAGCTGGCAGAAACGTTAGCACGCCGGGCGAAATGCTTAGTGGTATTTCGTCTGCCACTATTTATGTTCTGAGTTCAAATTCCACCAAGGTCGACTTTGCCTTTCATCCTTTCGGGATCGATAAATTAAGTACCAGTTACGCACTGGGGTCGATATAATTAACTCAATCTGTTTGTCTGTCCTTGTTTGTCCCCTCTGTGTGTGGCCCCTTGGGGGCAGTAAAGAAATAAGAAACTGAAAAATACCTGTCACCCTCTGTGTGTGTGTGTGTGGGGGGGGGGGGGGGGTATGCAGCTGTGTGGTAAGAAGTTTGCTTCCCAACCACATGGTTCCAAATTCAGTCTCACTGCATGACACCTTAAGCAAATGTCTTCTACTATTGTCTTGGGCTGGCCAAATGCTTGTGAGAGGATTTGGTAGATAGAAACTGAAAGAAGCCTGTCATACATGTGGGTGCACGAGTCTTACATACACTCACGAATACATGCACACACACACACACACACGAATGTATACACACATACAAACACACAAATGTATATGTGCACATACAAGTGAATATATATACACACACGCAAATATATGTATAAATACATACACATCCAATAAAGATAAACCAAATAATCCCATTACATAGATGTGAAGTACTTTTAAAAAAACAAGAAAGCAAAATTCTATGGCATTCTGGGAGATTCCATTCCATTCCAGAAATTTCCATGAGTTGGTTGTGTGTGTGTGTGCACCTGCTTAAAAACTGTTCCATATATCAAAGTAAATTTTAAATTGTTGGTGGTGAGGTGGGGTTGGTAAGTCTAAAAGGGGAAAAGAGAAAGTGAAAAAGAGAGACCAGAAGTTAAGATTAGAGAAAGAAAGAGAGAGCTGATTAAAAAACTGAGGAGGAGAAATAAAGAACAACAAGAGAAATAGTGTCAGAAGAGGGGGGGGAGAAACTGGGGGAGAATATGGAAGAAGTAATTAGGTTGTAAATGAGAACGAGAGTAGATAGTAACAAAATTATTTTAGGATAGATTGAGGAATAGACATGGATGAAATAGAAAATATAAGATTTGTTATTAAGATTATTAGAATCCCTAGAGATTACTTGCCAAAATCCAATGAAATAAGAACGTTACCTGCAATGGCCAACAGAGAAGAACTATTTCTTTAAATGTTATAGAAACTCCTGAGTCAAAGAAATGAATGATTCTACCACATACAGCGTGGGTGTTAACATTTTCTCTTCCTCCACAACCACCACTGCCATCATCATCTTCATCATCATCTCACCTCTCAATTTAAATTCCTTAGCATTGGTTGGACAGGTCTGCTACACAGTAAGCTATTACTCCAGTGAATCCCATGTCATTCACCTAAGGGGCCCTAATATCTGACAACTGACTTCATTACTTCTTGTTGCATCTTCTTTTTCATATCAGTACCTCTCCTTGCAGTACATACTGCTTGCCCTGCCCCTACTCTACACAGGCATTCATTATATTTTTGTTTTACAAGTCTATGTCATCAGTTGAGGCCTTTGCTACCCAGCTGTTCCCTCTCTGCTGCCTTATGCTCCATCTTTCATGCAAGTCAGTGTTAAACATTGAATAAATGATTTCTTGAAATAGAGTTAAATGGAAACAAATGCTTACTTATCTCTCCAGAATTCCTTAAGGACATCGGACAAAAGGAACAAAGCTGTTATGAGTTGTAAAAGGGCCTGAATAACCAATCCCAGTCTTGACATATGGAGTTGGCGCTGGTTAACATTACTCTCAGATTGAGCAAATGCTCCTCTCACCTGAAAAAAAAAAATACTTATTGTAGAATTTGATATTAACAATAAAGAGATAATAGAGAATAAAAATAAAAAGAGCTATATATATATACATGGGTGCTTTGTTGGCTGTGTTATTGAATTCTATTCTTATTAAAAGAAATATTACAGTTATCATTTGTAATCAAGGATGACTAGGTTCCATGATTTTACTAATTGTTTTAGGAGCCCATGAGGAGACAGACATCCTCTCAGTCCTTATTACATTTTGACCCAAAAGCACATTCAGGGTGAGACAGCTACAGTAGCGCAGGGCCAGTACTCAATTGGTTGATCGAGAAAGGATGAAAAATCCACCACCCACAAACAGAAACAGTCTCTCTCTTAGACTTCCACACAATTTACATCTACTATCAGACATTGAGTTCAAATCCTACCAAGATCATCATTGCCTTTCATCCTTTTGGGGTCAGTAAATAAAGTACTGGTCCAGCACTAGTGCAGTTGTCTCTCTATCTCTCGAGCTGTCACATTGTAGATGTGACATTAGGTCAAGTGCAGAAGGGCTGACAGAGTGTCCATGTCTGGTCATGATGACACGGACATCTAAAACAATTAGCAAAACCATGGAAACAAGTCATCCTTGATTGTTGAAGTATTTGGTTTAATGAGAAAATCAGAGCTAATTTGATAAGTTAATGATGGTAGTGAATCTCAACAATCCATTTAGCCATAAGACAACCTTGAAGACTTTGTGGCATATCTAACATAGTAAATATGGAATCTGAAGATACTGGTGAAGTTGTGAGGACATGAATTAGTTAACAGGAAAGGACTGCAAAGCAGTTCAATTGCTGAAAGGAGTGAAGAATCTGATTCAAGCCTTGCTATATATATATATATATATAAAGAGAGAGAGAGATAGATATGCTGTTTAGCTCAAGGTCAGCCATAATTAAGCAGGCCTGTTATCAAAACCAGTCCAGTAATGACCAGCCTACCTATTATGTTCAGATATCCAAATATCTTAATTTTAAATTATCCAATATAGTCCCAACAATCATCATTTAAAAGACGATAATGTATGATTTAAGAAAAATCTGGCTGCTATTTTGACTTGTAAATAGTCTCCATCATAGTTAGCATGGTAACAGGGTCAATGAGACATAACATGTTAATGTGTTTCTGTTGTGTTGCTTGCTATGGTTTCTATGGCAGCAGACATTTGGTAAAAACCAAATCCAAATCCATAGATATGAGCCAATATTTCACAGCGACAAAGCTAAAACAGAAATAGTAGCAAAGGAAAGAAAAAAGCAAAAGTTAGAGAAGTGTGACTGTGTGGTAAGAAGTTTGCTTCCCAACCACATGGTTCCGGGTTCAGTCCCATTGTTTGACACCTTGGGCAAGCATCTTCTGCTATAGCCTTGAGCCAACCAATGCCTTGTGAGTGGATTTGGTAGATGGAAATTGAAAGAAGCCTGCTGTGTGCGCGTGCATGCATGTGTGTATGTGTGTGTGTTTCTTTGTATGTCCCCACTGCCACCATCACTTGACAATTGGTGTTGGTGTATTTACATATCTGTAACTTAACTGATTCTGCAAAAGAGACAAATAAAATAAGTACTAGTCTAAAAAACACTGGGTCGATTCTTTCAACTAAAATTTCTTCCAGGCACTGCCCCAGCATGGCCACAGTCTAACGACTGAAACATGTTAAGGATATAAAAAAATTTTTTTTAAATTGGAGTATGAAGCTATGTCACTTACCTTGAAGTATACCTCAACACCATAGATGAGGAAGAAGACGACCACCAAGAACATGAGGAATGCAAAAAACGCATCAAAGATCTTGTTAATCATGTCCTGTTAAGATTAATTAATTAAAAACGTTGAAAATGGCAAATGTTTCATATCAAACCTTAACATTCATAATGAAAAAAAGTGAGAGAGAGAGAGAGAGATGTAGAATGTTGATATAAAGTGTTGATAAATTGACCCTTGATCTTTTAAATCTGACTTGAAAGCAGCCCTTTAAGGAAACAATGTTCTTAAGGAATGAATGACTATATCACCTCCCCACTTTCCTTTCATTTAAGTTTGTTTATGAACCAATGAGAAAACCCTGTATGGAAGTTCATCATCATCGTTTAACGTCCGCTTTCCATGCTAGCATGGGTTGGACGATTTGACTGAGGACTGGTGAAACCAGATGGCTACACCAGGCTCCAATCTGATTTGGCAGAGTTTCTACAGCCGGATGCCTTTCCTAACGCCAACCACTCCGAGAGTGTAGTGGGTGCTTTTATGTGCCACCGGCACGAAAGCCAGTCAGGCGATACTGGCAATGGCCACGCTCAAAATGGTGTACTTTACGTGCCACCCGCACAAGAGCCAGTCCAGGGGCACTGGCAACGATCTCGCTCGAAAGTCCTTACACATGCCACGGGCACAAGTGACAGAAAGGCGACGCTGAGCACAGGTGCCATCACGATTTCGTCAATTCTTCTTCAAGAAATAGCAGTCAATTCTTCTTCAAGAAATAACAGTCAATTCTTCTTCAAGAAATAACAGTCAATTCTTCTTCAAATTACTCTGTTGCTTACTCCCAATGAGAAACTAAGAGTGATATGTTACATTAAATTTCTTATGGACTTTCCTGTCATTAAACAATGGGTGCTAGTTCTGTAATTTCTTTCTGAACAACCATACAGATTTATTTGTGATAAAATGTTTTGTGTTCACATAGGCTCACTTGCTCCCACCAGCAAATCAAAACTGTCTATACAAGTGCACAAGTGTGACATGCAACAGATGTCAAAATGATTGCAGAACAACATGAAATGAAGTGTTTTGTTCAAGAACACAATGCACTGTCTGTTCTGGGAATAGAAATCATGATCTCACGATCATGGGTGCAACACCCTAACCATTAGGCCATGCACCTATATATATATATATATATATATATATATATATATATATATATATATATATATATAGATATATATATATATGAGTGGCTGTGTGGTAAGTAGCTAGGCGCAGGAGTGGTTGTGTGGTAAGTAGCTTGCTTACCAACCACATGGTTTCGAGTTCAGTCCCACTGTGTGGCACCTTGGGCAAGTGTCTTCTACTATAGCCTCGGGCTGACCAAAGCCTTGTGAGTGGATTTGGTAGGCGGAAACTGAAAGAATCCCATCGTGTGTGTGTGTGTGTGTGTATATATATGTATATGTATGTGCGTCTGTGTTTGTCCCCACCAACACCACTTGACAACTGATGCTGGTGAGTTTACGTCCCTGTAACATTAGTGGTTCGGCAAAAGAGACCGATAGAATAAGTACTAGGCTTACAAAGAATAAGTCCTAGGATACTAGGATCGATTTGCTTGACTAGAGGCGGTGCTCCAGCATGGCCGCAGTCAAATGACTGAAACAAGTAAAAGAGTGTATATATATATATATATATATATATATATATATATATAGAGAGAGAGAGAGAGAGAGAGAGAGAGAGAGAGAGAGAGAGAGAGAGAGAAAGAGAGAGAGCCTGTAGCTTCTTCTGCAATATGGTTTCATGGTTCAGGAATTTAGGCACAAAGATTTTCTGCAGACTCTGTAGTTGTTGAAGTAAGTCAAGTTATAAATATATGTGTGTGTGTGTGTGTATACAGGTTTGTGTGTGTGTGTGTGTGTGGTTGGGTGCATGTGTGAGAAAGTAAATACTTACTGCTTGCTTCTGGTTATTGATGATATCAGTAAGGAAGAACCGAGCACCAAACAGCATGTATATGAAAACATTGAAAACTATGAATCCAACGAAGGATTTACTCAGGAACCGTGGTTGTTCCACAGGAAGGTTGTTCAAATGAAAAGCCTGAAAGAACAAACTTCACAATTATTATAATATCATTATTATTATTATTATTATTATTATTATTATTATTATTATTATTATTATTAGTAGTAGTAGTAGTAGTAGTAGTAGTAGTAGTAGTAGTAGTAGTAGTAGTAGTTGTAAAAAGGATTATTATTGTTATTCAGGTGTCAGTTGGCAGAATTGTTAGAGCTTTGGACAAAATGCTTAGCAACATTTTGCCAGTCTTTACATTGAAATTCTACCAGGTTGACTTTACCTTTCATCCTTTTGAGTTCAATGAAAGAAATACCAGTTGAGCACTGGGGGTCAATATAATTGACTATCCCCCTTCCCCAAAGTTTCAGAAGGATAAAGGCAAATTCAGCCACAGTGGGATTTGAACTCACAACACAGAGGTTCAAGACTAAATACCTCAAAGTATTTGATTGATTACACTACCAAGTCATAGCCCTTGTAATCACATTCTCTAATTATTATTATAAGTAGTAGTGGTAGAAAGGATTATTATTATTATTATTAGAAAAAGGTAATGTAAGAGGAGAAAGGGCTCTATACCCCTTTCTTATTTTTCTGACCAGGCTCCCGTGGCTTTTATGGGTTTTTCCATGTGTAACCTTTCGAAGCGCCTCCCCCTATTGGGAGTTTTATTTGTTATATCTTTCTGTTTTTCCTCTGTTTACACGAACGTTTTCTTCTTTTCGGACAAAACCTTTTGTAACCTTCGTCCTGTTTTTGTCCTTACATGTTTTAAATTTATATTAGCCCTTGTGGCCAATAAAACCAGAATTAATTATTATTATTATTATTATTATTATTATTATTCAGGTGTCAACTGGCAGAATTGTTAGTACACTGGGTGAAATACTAAGTGACGTTTTGTCCATCTCTACATTTGGAGTTCAAATTCTTCCGAGCTTGACTTTGCCTTTCATCCTTTTAAAGTCAATGTAATTGACTAGCCCCCTCCTGCAAAGTTTCAGAAAGATAAAGCCAAATTCAACACACAGCCCAGTCCAGGATTCGAACTCACAACCTCACGATTGTAAGCTCGACATTCTAACTACTGAGCCATGCGCCTTCACAATCCTATAAGTAAACAGTATTCTATATAAAGCACCATCTGTAAAGTATATAAAAGAGGGGCATGCAAACAAGGCCGTGAAAAGGCTCTAGTAGGGTAGAGTGTATGTATGTGTAACCGGATGATAGTTGTGATGGTAACAATGATATGAATAAGACTTACCTCAGCCCAGTAACACACGATGAGTGTAAAACCAGTGAGAAGTAAAGGGTAATAGGCACACCACAGGTTTGAAAACATCTGGTCTGGAAGCTGGAGCTGAAACTAAATGAACATTGAAAGAAAGAAATAATAGATGTTCATTTATAAAGCAATGGTGAGACATGTTAGCTCTGTACAATATCAGAATCTTTTATGAGTATTCTTTCCATGACTCAGGTTTAGCCAAGGAGAGAAGCTTAAAAGATAAAAAAACTAACAACAGTACATAGCAAAATCCTGACTATTTAAATTTTATCAATATCAAAGACCCTGTAGAAAGACCAAGTCCATGGAACAGTGGACAGCTGGCTAAGAAGTTGGTCATTTGGTGCTTGTCGTTGCTACTGAGTTGTGTACATGCATACATACACATTCATTAGCTTACAGCTGTTTCAGCTGTAATAAACTGTACACCCAGAGGTGAATGCCAGAACAACATTTTATGACTTCATCAGAACCTTAGCATGAAGTCATGTTAAGGCTCTGATGAAGCTATATCATTCTCGCACTCACCTCATGTAACAGTTCCTTATAGCTGAAATAGCTGTAAGCCAATGGTTGTGATTATATTACTCCTGTTCTGTCATTCAATAATTAATGTGTTTGGTGTGTTGTATGTGCGTATGTTTATACACAACTCAGTGGCAATGACAAAATACAAACGACCAGCCTCCTGGTCTTTCTGCAGTGTCTTTGATAATTATTAAGTTTAAATAGACAGGACTCAGCCATGTACTACAGTAGAGACACACACACAAACAGGCTTCTCTCAGTTTCTGTCCATTAAATCCACTTACACGGTTTGGCCAGTTTGGGACTATAGTAGAAGACACTTGCCCAAGGTGCCACACAGTGGAACGGAACACATTATCATGGGATTCGGAAGCAAACATTTTAACCAAAACTGCATCCATCTGTCCTCTTTATGTCTGTCTATCTATTAACCTGTTTATATTCATCTTTATTCATCTTTGCTTCTCTGTTCATGTGCAAACATCTTTAAAGGAGAAAAAGAAAGTGAGAAAAACAAAAGAGTTACATACCTTTGTAAAGAAGTAGATGGCTCTGATGGCTGTGGCACACAGTGTGAGGGCGTACAACATCTTTTGGGTTGTGATCTTAAAAGCACTCCACAAGGACTGCTTCTGTTCTCGGATGTACTGTGACCAAATACAGATACACTGGCAAATATGATAGAAAGCATTGTGTAACTAATCTGATGATGCTGGGAATTAGAGGTTATTTTACATAGGCATACACACACACACACACATATATATACATATACATATACATATATATATATATATATATATATATACATACATACATACACACACAATGTGTATCTTGATGACTGCCATGAGGCAGGAAAGTATACTAGTCCTTATATATTTAATACTCAATATTTCATATATTCAATAAGACATTCAATACTTCATTTCATTTTACTATTTATATTATATATTCCATATTCTATATCCCACATTAATTTTATAAGAATATAAATAAAACATAAAATCTCTTTTAAATAATATATTCCTCTATACACGATCATACAAAACCCTTTTTTATATTTTTTTATTTTTGTTCATATATATGTATGTACATAAATGTTTATAAGTGTATGTGTTTAGAAAGAGAGAGAGAAGGCATGTGGCCCAGTGGTTAGGGTGTTGCACTCGTGATCAGAAGATCCTGGTTCTGATTCCCAGACCAGCAGTGCATTGTGTGTTCTTGAGCAAAACATCCTCATTTCCCATTTCTCCAGGCCACTCAGCCGCAAATAGGTAACTCTGCAATGGACCGGTGTTCCATTCAGGCAGAATGTTCACCTGCCCACCTACCTAGCCAGAGCGTGGCATCATTCAAAGTGAGGAAAAGGAGAATGAGGAGGAGAGTGGTGCTGGTGTTCATGATGATGATGATGATGATGATGATACTTACTAGTTGTACCAAACAAACAACAGCCAAAACAACAAAAAGGGAACCAAATGCCAAATAGTATTCTTTGTTGTCTTCTTTACAGGAACCTCCACGAAATTGTACCTGAAGAAAAAAAAATCATTAAACAATTTAATAGTGTTGTAAAAACTACAGGAATTTAGCATCAAGGAACTGGTTGGTATTGGTAAAGGTGGTACCTCTTACCCCACTGCACAGTACCTTTTATCCTACACAATGCAGGTACATCTTATCCCAATATAGAATAACAGGATATGAACTACCAACCTCTTGGCTGGTTGTCTGGTATTTTATCAACTCAGCCATCTGCATTCTCTAAGACAACACAGACAAGCGGCGAGCTGGCAGAAACGTTAGCACGCCGATCAAAATGCTTAGCGGTATTTCGTCTGCTGTTACGTTCTGAGTTCAAATTCCACCGAGGTCGACTTTGCCTTTCATCCTTTCAGGGTCGATAGATTAAGTACCAATTACACACTGGGGTTGATGTAATCAACTTAACCCCCTTTGTCTGTCCTTGTTTGTCCCCTTGTGGGCAATAAAGAAATACGACAGGTGACATGAAGTCACTTGCAAAACACACTACAATCTCTGACCTACAGAAGTCCTGTCTCCTTTCTTTCTCTCTCACTTCGTCCATCTTTACTTGCATTGTAGTGACCTGTCTTCCTCAGAGCTCACTAGTCCCCAGCCACATTCACTAAGACACTCACTCATCTCTTGATCTTTTCATCTTCCATATTGTACCCTCCCCCGACACCCACATCCCTGCACTAACCACAGAACCCAGTTTTACCTGTATCCATCAACTTCAACGGCTTAAGACAAACGACAATGACATTGATGTCATTAGTCTCCAAGGGCCCACAAAGGTTATGGTCACAATCCCATCCTTGGACAAACCAAAGAGAAAACACAATAAAATACAATAATGGAACATTAAATCATCATAATACACCATTGTACTCTCTGCCTCCCCCACTTCTCTGTTCATTCACTTATTTTTAAAAAATGGTTAAGATGGTTAAAGATGGTTAATACCTCTTGCTTATGAAGTAGAAGATATTTGCCTAAGGTGCTTTGCAGTGAACCCAGAACCATGTGGTTGAGAAGCAAACTTCTTAATTACACAACCATGCCAGCATCTACAGTCATGCCTAAAAGTCCACAGCACATCCTTGATGCACACCAGTGCACTGAGATGCACAGAAGAGCACCAAAATGCACCATATGTAACACATCTCTGCTCAAATGATTCTGTTCATTTATTGATTTATTTCACAGACATTGATCATAGCCTCAGCTAATTTCTCATTAGTTGCAGAGTACTTTCATTGAATAATTGTCTGAATTAACAAATCAAGATATATCTTATGAGGTTCACCTTTTAAGATATGATAAAGCGAATGATAAAGCAAAAAGAAGCTCTGGATATTGTTTGCAATGTGCTGGGTGGTGAGGTAGGGCAAGAAGAAAGGGGTGAAGATTATTTGGAATGAACTTACCAAACAAAGGCATTTGCCATCGTTACAAATTCCATGGCCAGAGCAGTTCAATGGACAATGTACCATGTTGCTCTGGAATGTCGAGATGTGATCTCTGATTATGCTTGTCCAATGTTGTGTAAGCAGTGACGTCATTGTCTTTACAGCAAGCTACCACCCCTACTTTCACACAAAGTTTAAGGTCGGAAGTCTGAAATATATGTGAAAATAAAAAAGAAAAAAATATTAATATCTGAAATCAGCACTGTCATTATCTTATTACTGTATTTCTGTTGAAACAACACACAGCTTTTGTTTCAATTAATCCTGAAAACAATGCAGAATTTAGTAAAACAACTTTGTCATTATTAGGCTGGTGTTTTGGAACATTAATTAACACGCAATTTTGATGGAAAGTTTTAATTTAGAACAATTTAAACTGGAACTTTGTATCACAGAAACAAGGAGCAGTTTCAGGAAGGCTTGTATTAAAAGGGTTAACGTCTACTTTTCCATGCTTGTATGCATCAAACAGTATGTCGGGGGCAGAGTTTACTACGGCCAGATGTTTTTTCTACCATCAGCTCCAACTTGTTTTCAAGCAAGAGAATAATCTCCCAGAACAACAAATGACCTGGACAAACTTTTGTTGCGGACTGCAGGCAACTCCATCGTTTACAACCACTAAGCACATGAGGAGCATGAACACATTATATATTGGGTTGTCCGGAAAGTTCATGCTGGTTTTTAGCCGTTCATGTTTCAACACGTTAAATTTATCGACACATATAATATGCTTACACTTCCAGTTCGTGCACACTTCAAACTGTCTCTTGAGAAAGAAAGCTTAAAATTACTTTATTCGTGTCAATTTTACATCCCAATAAAAATGGAAGATTATCTGTGCATTTTAGACACTTGATGCTGTTTTATTACCATAAAGTCAAAAATGCCTAACAAGCAACAAAAAAGATATGTGCTGTGTATGGTGACAGTGCTTTAGTTGACAGAACTGTATGGAAGTGGTTCACTAAGTTTAAAGTTGGTGACTGTAGCCTTATTGATGAAGAATGCTGAAGCAGACTCCCCACTTCGGATGACAACCAAATCAAGACACTGATTGAGAATAACTTGCATTGCACAATGCGGGAATTGGCAGAAACACTAAATTTATCAAAATCCACCATCCGTGAGCACTTAGTGAAGCTTGGGTATTCAAATGGCTATGATCTTTGGGTACCACATGATCTGAATGAAAAGAATCTTTTGGATTGCATTTCTGTCAGTGATTTGCTGTATAAATGCAATGAAAATGCACCTTTTGAAGCAAATTGTGACAGGTGATGAGAAATGGATCATTTACAACAATGTTCAGCAAAAATGATCCTGAGGTAAACAACATGAGCCACCATCTTTAGCCAACTCCAAAAGCAGGTCTTCATCCTAAGAAAGTCATGCTCTGCATCTGGTGGGACTGGAAAGGAATCCTGTACTATGAGCTTCTGCCAAGTAACCAGTCAACTAATTCTGAGAAATACACATGGACACTGGCTGTCAAATAGTGAATGGGAATGGGGGACAGACACGGATATATACAAGGTTATTCAAAAAGTATGAATTGATTTCATTACGAAATGTTTTAATAAGGAAAAGCAATAGAAAACTCCAGCTAAGTCACAAGTATTTGCTCACAATCAACTTTTATTTCCTGTCTTACAAATGTTCAAAGTGGCCACCACCTGCAGCACGGGCAGCATCAATGCGAGAAGAAAATTCCTCCCTGATGCGTATCAGCATATCACAATCCACTGAGTTGATCACTGTTGTGTGACTTTTCTTGTGGGGGATATGTAAAAGATCATGTTTATGTTCCACTGCTAACCACTAACCTCGATGACCTTAAACATCGAATAACAACAGAGATCAATTCAGTGGATCGTGATATGCTGATACGCGTCTGGGAGGAATTTACCAACATTGATGTCGCCCGTGCTACAAGTGGTGGCCACAATGAACACTTGTGAGACAGGAAAAAGAAGTTGATTGTGAGTAAATACTTGTGACTTAGCTGGAGTTTTCTACTGCTTTTCCTTATTAAAATATTGGGTAATGAAATCGGTTCATTCTTTCTGAATAACCCTGTATATATATATATATATATATATATATATATATATATATATATATATATGACAGGCTTCTTTCAGTTTCTGCCTACTAAATCCACTCTCAAGAATTTGGTCGGCTCAAGAAGACACTTGCCCAAAGGGTCATGCAGTGGGACTGAACCCAGAACCATGTGGTTGGGAAGCAAGCTTCTTACAGCCACGTCTGCGCCCATATTCTTTTACTTGTTTCAGTCTTTTGACTGCGGCCATGCTGGAGTACCACCTTTAGTCGAGTGAATTGACACCAGGACTTATTCTTAGTAAGCCTAGTACTTATTCAGTCAGTCACTTTTGCCGAACCGCTAAATTACGGGGATGTAAACGCACCAGCATCAGTTGTCAAGCAATGCTGGGGGGGGGGGGGGGACAAACATACGACGAGCTTCTTTCAGTTTCTGTCTACCAAATCCACTCACAAGGCTTTGTTTGGCCTGAGGCTACAGTAGAAAATACTTGCCCAAGGTGCCACACAGTGGGACTAAACCCGGGACCACGTGGTTGGTAAGCAAGCTATTTATCACAGCCACTCCTGCGGCTATGCACACAGCCACTCCTGCGCCTATCTATATATATAAAATTAATTTGTGTGTGTGTGCTTCTTTTTCGGATATATGAATCACTGACGTTATATATGGTGGGAGAGGAGGGTCTTTATGTCTATGTTTGTCCCACCCTCTCCGCTTGACAACTGGTGCTGATGTGTTTACGTCCCTGTAACTTAACAGTTCGGCAAAAGAACCGATAGAATTAGAACCAGGCTTAAAATAAGTACTGGGGTACATTCATTTGACTAAAAAAAAAAAAAAACGAAGGCAGTGCCCAAGCATGATTGCAGTTTCTATCAAGGCTTTGGTCAGCCAGGGGCTATCATAGTAGACACTTGCCCAAGTTCCAAGCAGTCAGACTGAACCGAAAACTACAAGCGGCAAATCAGCAGACTCGTTAGTGCGAAGGACAAAATACCCAAACAACAAAGGAGCAATTAAGGAAGATATTGAATAAAACAAGAATTTTTTCCACTTGTAGTGCCATTCTGTAAATCACAAATTATTATTTTTATTAACGTGTTTTTACAGGAAGAAAAGAAAGAAAAAACATTAAAAGTATAAATAGTTCAGATTGTCGAGAGAGAAAAAAAATCCTAACTACCTCACCAAAGAAAAAGAAAAAAAAAAGAGGGGTATGAAGCAGAAGATGGAAGGGCGGTTAGGAATGGGTTGTACACCCCAGAACAATTGGCGAGTTAAGGCGCGCCTCGCGTATATGATTGCAAAAGGTGTTGCCGTGGAGAAAGGCCTAAGACACTCGCTGCAACAGCCATCCCATCACGCGGGGCTCATTTCTATAAACTTTATTGTCATTATGCACAAGTCAAGTATTGTTATTTAATTAGCGACGTTAATATACCATATTTGATGACATAAACCGACGGGCATATAAGACGTACCCCAATTTCAGCTGCACATATTAAAAATTAAAAAAAGAGCTTTTAGTTCATTAAGGCATGTAGTATCTAAAACAACTTCGCATTGGGACCTGGGGTAATATTTTTGAAAAAAGTGTCTTATATGTCATCATTATAAGCTTTGTACATATAAGTAAAGATCGCCAATATGTGACATTGTTTCTCAAGACATTTTTTCGTAACTAGAACTGTAGCTTTTTCAGAACATTTTTTTACTATTGGCTTTATTTCCGTTCAATTGTTCAAGCTAGACATCAACTACATTTCTTCTAACTACGCATGAAGGAATCACTAACATTATGGACCCAACCTCTCTTCCTCCGATTAATTTCTCAAATTATCGTGATAAAGACAGTATAATATTCGTCAGTTTTACAGTGATGTTATATCAGTGGAATTATAAAAGAGCTAGGCCTCTATGTGGTTGCTGGAATTATTAGAAAAAGCAGCAAAATCTCTCTCAAATCACAACGCTACAGTCTTAAACAAGTCTGAACACATTATATAATTGTAGACCTAGATAGACTACATCTGGAAATAAGACTGGAACGTCTTTGATCGTAAGTCTACCCATTTAAAGAAGGCTTGCTGTTAAACAACAATCATCTATTTAGAAATAAGTATATCGTCTCAAGCACCAAAAAAGTGAAACAGCGATCTTGTTCACCCTCATCTCAAGTTGTCCAAGAGCCTCCAATTGAGGCCTAAATTTACAGCTAGATTTAATACATATGGTTGAATTATATTTATTTATCCATAACCCACTCCGTGAAACTTGGATGATTATGAGATTAAGTGTTTTGACTCGAGGCTCGTTATCCGACGAAACACTCATGGGACAAAAGTCTCTCACATCCTCAGCCCTCAACGTGTAAACAAGGATGTAATTCATTTGCTTAAATCTTTTTTCAACAAAACTTCATTTCTTCGAGAAAAATAATAAGGATCTTGTTCAAAACGGGGGCACCAGTTTTCATTTATGTTTTATGTAGTGTTTTTGGTACCGAAAGACTTTCAAACTTCGTATACTTATCTATTTTGTGTTATAGAACAGAAAAAAAAATTTGTATTCGGATTTATTTCATGTAAAAAATTGTCTTATTTCGATAATTTCAACCAGTCACTGACAAGTATTCAGCTGTTTACACTTACTCCTTTGGCACTTTAAGCGGTGTAAAGCGTATTTAATCTCCATTACTTCTGACATTTTGCAGAGGCAACACACGTGTGTTCGTTTTCCCTAACTGACTTGCTCCTTCCCTCAAAAACCATGCCTTGTGCCTATAATAGAAAGGTTTATTAGCTACTGCCAATATGCTTCAGCCATTTTTTGACAAGGAAATAATTTTATCACCACCGCGAATCGTTTGTTTACGTAGTCAGCACTTAATGTATATCGGCTGAAGGACGTCAGTCATTGGTTGAAATTACAGAAATACGACAACTTTAACATGAAATAACTTGCGATGTACGTTTTTTTGTTAAGAAGACTAAGAGAAAAAGATGTTTTATATGACACATTCTACCAGTGTCCCAAGTTTCAAAGTGTTTCGTTAAAAAAATACTGGTGCCCCCGTTTTGAACAAGATCCAATAAGGAAAATAATATCGTGTACTAGAATGGTTTCGAATTTTGACACAAGGCCAGCAATTTTAGTGGAGGAGTAAATAGATTACATCAACCCCAGTGTTCAACTGGTCCTTATATTATCAACCCTAAAAGGAAGAAAAGCAAAATCGATCTCAGAGAAATTTAAACTCAAAATACAATGCAGTAGTAATAATAATAATGATTTCTTTAAAAAGCATTAATATATTACTCTTTCACTTTCTATAATTATACTAAACTGAAGATGAAATAGCGAAGGTAAAGAATACGCACACCACCTGTTGTTGGCGTTTAGGGTTACACCGAAAATGGGTGGTGTGCGTATATTTTACCTCCATCAGATTAAATTATTAATTAATACATTTCACTAATTTTTTTTTTATGATTTATACTTTTTGAAAATTTTAATTAATACATATTCAATGTTTTTGTTTCTTTAATTTCGGAGTATCTATCCTATTTTATATTTTAAACGCAGGTTGTTTTGTACAAAAGACAATGGGTTTGTGGGCCATGAACTCTACACAACAATTACGAGAAACAATTGACTTTTTGGCTGTTTGTCCAATTTCCTAGTGACTAAACCATTTACACACACCTCGAACATATATATATTTCAAAAATTTAACACACACACACGCATTAAAGTGTAAGTTTTCATTAAACGAAAAACATTATAGAAGCCCTAACAAAATATGAAACTGAAAAGATTCAACTACAAGATGATATGGGACTGAAAGGAGGGAGAGATTTTTTTTAAAAACAAAAGAAAATATCTTGCCTTATTGAAATATTTGAGCATGTATGGTGCTACTTTCCATGTTAACAAATACCTCGGTTTGATAACACTGGATTTATCTGTTCAGATAATTTAAATGTTCTCTGCATTTATAAATAGACACGAGGTACAAAGTCCACTAGGCCTTCCAGCTGGTTTTCCATTTCGCTCTCTCTTTCACACACACAAATAATTTATTAAAATAGTCCACGAAAGTTCGAGATTACAGCTCAACGAAAAGAGTGCGCGTGTGTGTTTAAAATGCCTTAGAGTAGAACAAGTGTTTCAATATGCTAAAAGACCTAGAACAACCACAAAACATAAACAAACGCATAAAACTTCGAATCCCATTTTCTTGTGGACATTTTGTAACTGCTTTTCTCTATTTATGCTCCTACACTTTCAGCTAGCGAGGAAAATATTCATGTATTTTATAAGGAGCATAGAAGTATTCTGTCAGTCCCTTTGAATGAGAAGTTGGTTGTGCTAGGTGAGTTTAATGCACGTGTTGGTAGAGACTATGGTGCTTGGAATGTACTTGGGCGTTACGGTATAGGAAAGGTGAACAACAATGAGTTGCTTCTACTACAAATGTGCTCTGAGCTTGGATTAGTTGTTGGGAATACTTTCTTTCATCATAAGTTGAAGCATAAAGTTACCTGGATTCACACAAGATCAAAGCAAGGTCACATGATCGACTTTGTATTGACTCGGAAGGCTGACTTACAAGATCTGCGCAGTCTCAGCGTATTACGAGGTGCTGATTGTGATACTGATTACAAAATGGTTACGACCAAGTTCAAATCCAGGGTCCGCAAGAAGATTCGTAGTGCAGGTGTATGAGTACCAAAGAAAATTGGTGTAGAGCAGCTAAAACAGCCACAAGTTTTGCAGTTATTTCAAGAGAGATGCATCAATGTTCATTTTGAAGGTTCATGGCAATCTTTTCGAGATGGAATATATAAAATGGGACCAGAGGTGTTAGGTTTTAAAAGGAGACAGTACCGATTCCAATAATACGGTGATAAATGAGCTTTTAGCAACAAAGAGGTCTACTCACGAAAAGCTTCTTGACCCAAACTTTAAGAAACAAGTGCAACTAGGAAATTTGTACAAATCTCAGAAAGTAGACTTGCAAAAAGAACTCAGGAGGCTTAAAGACACTTGGTGGAGAAATTTGTCTGAGGAAGTACAGGCAGCCTATGACAGGAAAGACATTAAAAATGTTTATAGTTTATTGCAGTAAGCTTTTGGACCGCAATCTTCATATGTTCCCTTGAAGTCATAATATGGAAATGAAGTTATTAAAGATCCTCCTGGAATAATGAATAGATGGAGAGAACACTTTGCAGATCTTTTCCATAATCCGTCTGTAGTGAACATGGACATCATAAACAACATTCCGCAGAGAGAGATAGTGCAACGATACACCTTCCATTGAAGAAGTAAATCTGGCATTATGTAAACTGAGATCAGGTAAAGCTCCTAGATTGGATGGCATTCCAGTTGAAATTATGAAAGCAGGTGGGGATTGTATTTCATCTGAAATTCATAGTCTGATGACTCGAGTTTGGAATGAATCTTCTGTGCCACAGGAATGGATAAAAGGCATCCTAATCTCTCTATACAAGTATACATTCTAATCTTTCCACTGCATGTGTACATTTCGGACTCACAATTAGTCTTGGAAAAACCAAATAGAGAATAGAGAAGGGAAGTGTTGCATTTGGAAAGCTCGAAAAGCGAGTATGGGCGGTTACAGGTATTTCCCCGCAGACAAAAGAAAATCGGAACTGTAATCAACAGTGAATATTGGATATGTATTATATGTGATCGTGTTCTGTTGTCAAAAGCAGGATACATGAATCATATGAAGTCACGTGAAAATCGAAATGACCAGGGAGATAATAATATTGGACACCAACTGCCTCTTACGACTAGTATTATATATCACAAAACTTGTAAGACAATATATGATCTTAAAAGACATATGCTAGTTCTCAAAAACATTCCTTCAGGATCAGATTCCAAAGGACAAAGATATAGAACAGGGGTGGGGAAATTTTTAGTGCAGCAGGTAAAAAATTTTCAAAGAAAAAGGTCCGCGGGCGGATCAGAAGTTCTAACTCTTATATCTATGTATAATTCGAGATACATTAATAAAGATAAATTTAAGACATTAAATTAACGCGTAACATTTTCATTAACGCCACCACTGAATTTAGGACATTTATATTACTTATGAGGTATTCTATATTTTTCAGCTAGAGTTGGGTTTCAAGGGGGTGGTACAAACCTAGCAATATGTGTTTTAATAGCGAAAACAAAATTTCTATTCAAATGGCAATTACCGGACGATTTTCTGTTCGAATCTAACTGTTTTTAGTCGTAGTGGAAACGCGACCTATTATCGCAAATAGGCATACGAATATTGTTTAAGTTTTATAATTGAAAATTTTACTATATTTTGTACATACAAGTATACCAGCCTGCGGGGGCACGGGGGTTTCCCCACCCCTTATATAGAAGAAACTTGAATAATATCTGCCACTAGTGTTTTATACCCTGTCAGTCAGCAGCTGGTCTTAAAAGTCATCTGAGGGCTCAGCAACAATGATTGTGCTGTGTGAAGGGGGTGTGGTGTGTGTGTTGATGGGACGGTTATTTTCTGTCAAGATGAAGCAATCATCATATGTGTGTGCGTGTGTTTAAAATACCTTAGAGTAGAACAAGTGTTTCAATTTATCGATTTTTTTTTTACTTTGAAAAAATACGGATATATTGAAACACTTACACAATTGTAATAGTCACCATCATCATATACACAGGCATCCTCCTCCAAGCACTTACAGAAATTATAAAGTAATATCATTGATTTCGGGGCACAACGTATAATTCTGCCCTTACGAAAACTGGGTAAGTTTTTACAATTTTAAAGCCTAAAAAAAAAAAAAAAAGAAACCGAGCTGCACTTTTAACTTCGCCCGCATCCACAACCTCCCCTCAAATTCCCCACCTTCTACATTCGTGTTCAACAGACATTGCTACTAAATATTATCAAGCAGTTCTCTCCATCACACTCGCCCTTCCATTCCTTTCAATTTATCATTTCCGTTTTCGCATTTGAACTCATATGAAAATTACTACTTGGTGATACATAGGCGTAGTGTGGTTGTATGGTAAAGAAGCTTGCTTCCCAACCACATGGTTCCAGGTTCAGTCCCACTGCGTGACACTTTGGGCACGTGGCTTCTACTTTAGCCTCGGGCCGACCAAAGCCTTCTGAGTGAATTTGGTAGGCAGAAACTGAAAGAAGCCATCGTATGTGTGTGTCTTTGTGTCTGTGTTTGTCCCCCACCCCGCCATCGCTTGATAACTGATGCTGGTGGGTTCATGTCCCCGTAACTTAGCGATTCAGCAAAACGTGGCCGATAGTATAAGTACTAGGCTTACAAAGAATAAATCCAGGAGGTCGACTTCTTTGACTAAAACCCTGAAGGCGGTGCTCCAGCATGGCCGCAGTCAAATGACCGAAACAAGTAAAAGAATACAGAAAACCGCTGCTTTCCTCGGGTTCTATTGTTTTTAGCTGTTGATTTATCCACCAACGTGTAAGATATAATACAATATTACTGCAATTCTAAATTACTGGAAAGGGATGATCAAGTGGAAGTGAAACGGGAGTACGTGACATGAAAGACAAAATTAGATCATGTGCTAAACCAGCTGCTCCGGTGCCCCCCCCCCCCCAAAAAAAAACACGATTGTCATTGCAGAAAATTGAAAGTAGAACAAACGGCTCCAAAGCTCTTTTCTTGCTAGTGAGTGGATTTGGTTGACGGAAACTGAAAGAAGCTGGTCACATATATATGTGTGTGTGTCCGCCACCGCCGCTTGACAACCAGTGTTGGTGTGTTTACGTCTCCGTAACTTAGCGGTTCGGCAAAAAGACCAAAGGAATAAGTACCAGGCTTAAAAAAAAATGCTGGGGGTAGATCCATTCAACTAAAAATTCTTCAAGGTGGTGCCTCAGCATGGCCGCAGTCTAATGACTGAAACAACTAAAAAAAAAAAAACTAAAGATTAATTAGCACTAGCTAATTAGTTTTCAAAATCATATGCTTCTTATACCAGGAAATTCTGCTGGTGGTTAGGGTTAGAGTCCCTATCTGTGTACCACTCAAAAAGTTCAACAAAGATCTCCAATGTCTATTCTAACTGACACACAAATCATTTGGCGTTCAAATATGAGGGTTCGGATGACTATGAACCACCAAGGCTGGTTTAAAACTCTTTTTTACCTTGCAGTAGAAAAGATAAGTGCTAGATGTAATATTTCCAATAATGTGTTACCCCTTTTTACATAATGGATCAAGCGGTCTAGTAAACTTAAATATTCGGAGGGTGGAATATATCCCAAAGAACACAACCTTTTTATTGTATCCAATGGATTAAGATGTGATAGCTGTCTTCGGGATATATTCTTTTCTACTCTAGGCCCGAAATTTTTGGAGAGGGGGCCAGTCGATTAGATCGACTCTAGTACGCAACTACTATTTAATTTATCGACCCCCGAAAGAATGAAAGGCAAAGTCGACCTCGGTGGAATTTGAACTCAGAACATAAAGACAGATGAATGTCATCGGTATATATTATCTTAGAACTTTGACGGGGTCGGGCTAAACATAATTAGAGAGAGAGAGAGGAAGAGAGAGTATAAAAGTTAGCAGGTATCCTTCATTTGTGAATGACTATGACGTAGTAGCGTGTACTATGCTTTCTCTTACTGTTTTCGGTGTCTGTGTGGTCGCGACAGAACACTGTTCTTGGCACTCCCGCCTTTGACACAGATGAACATCGTGGACGTATCTGCTGGAGGCGGGAATGAGAACTGTACTAGCAGCAGTTAGCTGGTACTCATTTTCAGGTGACGAGATTGGAGCAACGTGAAATTGTGTTCTCTGCTCAAAGACAGCACACTACTCGTCCAGGAACCGAACCCACAACTTAATGGTCATGAAGTAAAGATCTTCATAATTCAGCCACGCGCTTTCATGTTATGAGATGTATAATATACGCTATATACAGAGAGACAGAGAGAACAGAAATTGATATGGAACAAGTTGCACAGAGACACAGCAAAGAATTTTACGGGGAAAATGAACGTAAATGGACACAACTTCAGTAAAACTTTTCATCAGTTATCGACCGGATGTCACCACAATTTCAACACCGTTTAATAATACTGTTCAATCCGGCGGTATCGTAAGCTTAGAAGATGCCAAGTTATAAGACGAATACAGACGAAAATAAATCAAAGATAGAAAACCTGTAGATATTGGTATAAAACTGGTCAATGTTTTTGTGAACATATATTATCAGTTTAATTTATAGGAAATTATGATTATTTGTTACTCAGACACTCCTAAATAATCATATCTACTTTCACATATCTTGGGGGCAAATAAGTGAAATTGATCCAATCATATTCTGTACTTTTCTATTATATACTTCCTTCTATGCCACACCGGACACTCCTTTACGAAGATTTTTAAATAGTTGACTAATCAATAAACCGACATTACACCCCATTACTTATAAGTGTGCGGTTATGCACACCCATCCACCTGTGTGTGTACACACACGCACACACAAACTCCTTAAATTAGCATGCGTTTTTGTTCTTTAATCAAAAATATCCGAATGTTTGTGTGCGTGCTTAGTTGTGTGAAGGTGCGTGGCTTAGTGGTTAGGTAATTCGGCTTACAATCTTCAGGTCATGAGTTCGATTCCCGGCAGCGCGTTATGTCCTTGAGCAAGACGTTTTAATTCACGTTGGTCCTGTCCACTCGACAAAATTGAGTTGTATCTGTATTTCAAAAGGCCAGCCTTGTCATATTTCGTGTCACGCTGAATCTCCCTGAGGGCTACGTTAAGAGTACGCGTGTCTATGGGGTGCTCAGCCACTTGCACGTTAATTTCACGAGCAGGCTGCTCTGTTAATCAGATCAACTGGAAGACTTGTGGTCGTAGCCGACGGGGTACCAGCGTGTGTAGTAATAGGCATTCTTCTGGTCAATCACTAATCAAAGTTTAACGTCATTCACAAATTGATCCAACATTTGACTTTCGTTTTATTTCCTGAAAGATCTTATGTGCTATCTCCTGGCAGGTGGATCAGTTAAAGGGTTCGATTAAAATGCCCTGCAGTATCTATTCTCGCTCTTGAGTCTTCTGGCAACAATGCATACAGGGACACAGGTGCCAAACTATATCGGCTGAAGTTGGTGGCCTTTCCCTTCGATAAATATTAATTTATATATATATATATATATATATATATATATATATATATATATATATATATAGAGAGAGAGAGAGAGAGAGAGAGAGAGAGAGAGAGAGAGAGATGAGACTTGCCTGTATAGTTAACTGAACCCCACACATTTTTTTTTACATTAGGCTCCCGCCTCGCATGCATAAAGAGGTGAACGGTCAACCTTGACTAATGATGTTTCTTATATTAGTAGGATGAAACCTGTTTATACAGGAGGGATCGAACAAATTCGTCTGGTTGGTAGAGTTTGAGAGAGAAAAACCAGTCAGAGTAGTGTTAGGTGGAGTATGAACTGTGATTTCAGTGAAGTGCATTCTTTGTCCATTCTGAAGGTGGACTGTTAGGTTGACCACTGTCAGATGGCGTTGCTAGATGCTAAATTCAAGGAGATTCTCTAGATTTGTTCATAACAGGAGATCCACCGAACTGTACGATATCTTTTGATCACTGCCATTTCACCACCACTGGACTCAGCATCAGTAAGCAAATGCGGCCACGTTGCTGTGATTGTTGATATAAAATAAAAATGCACCCTTTTAAAGCCTAGCCAGGCTCATGGGCCCGGTTTCCCGGTTTCAATGGCGTATGTGTTCCCCAGCTGGACGGGACGCCAGTCCATCGCAGCGTTACTCATTTTTGCCAGCTGAGTAGACTGGTGCAATATGAAGTGTTTTGCTCAAGAACACAACGCGTCGCCCGGTTAAGGAATTGAAACCACAATTTTACGATCAAGAGCCCAACACCCCTAACCACTAAGCCACATGCCTCTACAGGGTATGATATGATCGACGGAGAACACATATGTGTGTGCGTGCGCGCGGTTTGTTATCTGTAATCTGCGACAGATGTCATTTGAATGTTTTCTTTGTTTATGGAATAAAACAGTTTGTGTAGCAACGAAAGCTCCAACCGCGATACGGCGATAAGCAACATAACATACAATGCTGTTCGTTTCTATATTTTCACCCTAGAACCCGCTTGAGTATTCCTATCGTTGTTCCTCGTCAATAAAAGCACTGATGAAAGGACTTCTCTAAAAGCTACAGTCAGGGTTGATTAAAAAAAATCAGGGGTTACTCAGTGGTGGAGGAACTGGGATCACAAATTTTTACTAATATCAGTTGCTGCAGCTAATGAAAGAGGTTCTACGAGGCTAGGATTGGTAATCAAATCTTCCTCAGATCAAAATCATCATCAAAGGCGTTCCAGCCATGACTATTCGATTGATAGTGTACTTAGAACTATATAATTCAATCTATTCTTATTTTTAAGACGGTATAATATAATTTGAGAAAGATTTGGCTGCTATTTCTACCAGTTCGAGTACTCATTTAAAAATTCCCTCAATGGCTTGTATAATTGTTTCGCTTCACCCCGGGTCATCTCTGCTCGAAGACTTCCCAACCTTGACCAAGGAACTACATTAATCAGTGTATCATTTTTTAGTCAACGCAAAAAGTTTACTGTGTGTGCAAATTTTTATCATTCTTTGCAAAGTGCGCATCTTTGAGAGTAACCATTTTCAATTTGCAGAAATTCTGTTTCATCAAGATAATCTTGTGTGTGCACATTTCCTTTCTTTATGCACTAGTTGTAAAACGTGTGTGCGTGTAAGGCACACAACTTAGAGTAAACAGTGTTCGTGACTAACTTTTTGGTGGCCATCTGTTACATCAACGCAGTCTGTTGTCACGACATCTTTTATAAGGATTAAATTTATCTTCATCTATTGATGGCTGTTCCACTGAAACAAGTTCAGGCAAACTCGTGTCTCCTCATCAAGCTGTGTTATTACGTACGTCATAAACAATGAAATCTGAAGCAGTAGCAGATGGCATTAATCAATGTTTGTTTGAAACTTGTTTGCCTATTTCAGAAAATGGGCTTATCAAGATTCGTAAATTTCTTTCGATTAATTTTTTTTTGCTGGAGACATTCGACAGTGGCAATTCTGACATTATATAAACTTGAATCAAAGTTAACCATTCTGGGATGGTAAAGTTTTAATGCTTGCCTTATTGTTTGAAAACCCTTTCTGTAGCCCCATTCGATCTGTAATGAGATGTTGATGATTTTAAAATATTGATTCGAAATGTTGGCACAAGGCCATTAATTTCGGGGAAGGGGGATAAGCCGATTACATCGACTCCAGTGCTCAACTGGAACTTATTTTATCGACCCCGAAAGGATGATCGGCAAAGTCGACGTCGCCAGAATTTGAACTCAGAAAGTTAAGACGAGCGAAATACTGCTAAGCATTTTGTCCAGCGTGCTAACGATTTTACCAGTTCGCCGCCTTAATGATTCTAATATATTGCAATTTATTAAGCTAAGGAATTGCGTTAAAGTGACAAATTCAGTGCCATTATGAGATACTAAAATGTTTGGTATGTAACATCTTGAGAATACTCCAACAAACCTGCGCTTTACTGTTTCGGCATATCTGTCAGAACAAAGCTTCAATCCACGAGGAAAATGAGTCAGCAATTATAAAAATGATTTCAATATATTTTGTCTGAGGCCAATCGATATGAATTATTTCCCGACTTTTGCTAACGAGCTAGGTGTTGCAGCTTGCTATTCTTGAATATCGAAATTTTCGACATTCCGAACAGGACCATCTTTGCAGTATTAAAGGACTTTGGAAAAAGTCAATGCACTGAATCCTGTAGTATTTATTGTCAGTAAGCCACAGAATACATAGGTCAGAATAGGCCCCCTAAACCTTTCATCCTGCAGGCAGATCAACTGGCTGGACCCCATAGTATTTATTTATTGACAGCAAACCACAGCATACATAGATCAGACTCAGGCCCCCTACATATTTGTTTCGTAGTTTACAGAATCATTTGGGGGACATAATTTTCGCAAGCCAGGAGGAAGGCGAAACTGACATTTCAGAGTTCTTCGCTTTGAAACCAAAAGAGTTTTACATTGATGGGATTAAAAAGCTTGTAAATAGATGAAAGGAAGTCATAGATAATTAGGGAAAGTACATTGATGATTAAATTTCAATTAAATATAACATTTGATCACTTGTTTTCTTTATTCAAAATTCGGACAGAACTTATGGGATGACCTGATATTTCATCAAATCATTTTCAACACTGAGGGATGTTTTATTTTTTTCTCTTCATGACTTTATCTTTGCCAACTACGCTGTCGATTGGCAACTAATTTCAATAACTCACAACTATCGTCTACTTCACCTCAAAAGTTTACATCTGATAATTATGGACCTGTCAAAATAGTCTTATCAATTTTAGTTTTGACCCTGATTTTAGTTTTGAGTGTCAGCCTTGAGATAAAAAGTATTGTTTGGTCATCGAATTATGGGTGTGTGTTCTTTTGTTTACTCGTTTTTTGTTTTCGCCGTTTGTAATGCAAACGGAAAATCCCCCCCCCCCCCTTAACAAGCTATCCTATATTGTTAGGCGCAGGTATGGCTGCATGATTAAGAAGTTCGCATTGCAACCACGCAAGCGTTTTCTACTATTGTAGCTTCGAGCTGACTAATGTCTTGCGAGTTAATTTGGGAGACGGAAAGTGTATGGCAGCCAGTCGCGCGTTTTCATCTGTGCTTGTCCTCCCACCGATTGACAACTGGCATTGGTTTAGTTTATTTATGTCCCCGTAACATAGTGGTTCAGCATAAGAGACCAATTGAACAAGGAGCAATTTATTCAACTAAAACCTTTCAAGGCAGTGCCTCACCATGGTCGCTATGCATTGGCTGAAACCAGTAAAATGTAAAATACAAAAAATAGCACAGCGAATTAAAAAGTCCTCAATTTTGTTGACCCCGTAAAAATGAATGCAAAATCTACCCCATTGAGGCTACATATTGAAGACGTCTTTTGCGTGCCGCTCTATCAATTCTGCTCATACACCACCGATAAATAATATTGATTTTTAACATAGGTACCAAGACTGAAATGTTTGGGACTGATATAGCTGATTAAATCAATCACTGTATTTGACCGAAACTTATTTTACCGACCCCGAAAGGGAAAAAATAAAAAGGGTAAAGCAGAACTCGACGGGATTTGAACTCGGAACATAAAAGAGCTCAGCTAAATACTGCATTGACTTCCAGTTGGTTTCTTCTATTCTTACCACTCGTTTTATTAACTAACATGTATCGTCTGCTTGCCTCAAAATGTTTCGTCTGATAAACTTCGAATCTGTCAAAATGTATTATCAGATTTTTGTGACCCTGAACAACAATATCATTACGCAAGTTTTGAATGTTAACTGGAGATAAGAATATTGTTTGTACTATTCGATATAATTAAATGTTACTTCGCTATCCAATAATCGTTTTATGTTGTATTCAAACAAAAAGGCGCAACCTTGTCCTAAATTAGCTTCGTGAATAAAAAGAAAACGGATAAACAAACGGTTTAAAATTTTGCCTTATACTTTATTCATCTTTTTCTTTATGTAGCTATTCTGAAATTTATATCGAGAATATTTTCACTTTCTTCCGTTACAGTGCGGTGTCAAAAGTTGTATTTCACTGTAATTAAGTAACAATTTACAAGGTTTTCTTTCTTTCTTTTTCTTCTGTAAACACTTTCTTTGTAACCCAGTGATTACACGAATAATACTGTTGTTGCTGGTACTAACAGAAATAGGCTTACGTCCGGAGAAAACACACATACACAAATATTGTTTCTACTATAGGCACAAAACCTGAAATATTGAGGGAAAGGGCTAGTTGATTACATAGGTCTTAGTGCTCAATTGGGACGTATTTTATCGACCCTGAAAAGATGAAAGGCAAAGTCGACTTCGAGCAGCATTTGAACTCAGAATGCTGCCAAGCATTTTGTCGAGTAGGGTAACGATTCAACCAGTTCGCCGCCTTTACACACACACACACACACACACACAGAGTATTGGTCAACCCAATGTGGCGTGCAATCGGAAGGATTCCGGAATCATGTGGTTGCAAACCCAACTTCATAACAACACAGCCACGTCTGCATCCAGATTGTCTATATATTGCCTACATTGCGGGAATTTAGTTTTATCGACCCTAAAGCGATTAAAAATAACTCTCACCTCCGTCATATTGTGAATTCAAGACACAAAGTGTCGAAATAATTCCATCGGCCTCGACGTAGGTAAGAGTTTGGTCCAAATTTTAAAAAATAGATTTTAAAAAACTGAGTCAGAAGAATAATGCCTGCTAATTATAACACAGTTATAATTGGGTGTCGAAGTATATGACCTCACAAGTCAAACGTTTGACAGGAATGTCAACTTAAACAGCTTTTCTAAGTGGACTGCTTGACTTATTACATACACACTTAAATTTCCTTCACTAACACTGCCGTGTGCGTCTGTACCTACGTGTTCATATACGTTTGTGTATGTGCACATATATGTACGCGAGCCGAGAATTTTATTTATAACCGAAATTGTTCCATTCAAACTCTCACACAGGATACACTCACACGTGCGCATCACGTACATTTTATACACACACATACAGATCTCACGGCACTGACGAGAGGATCGGATGTTGGTATACATCGCTTGTCACAATATGCTTCGCATTGTTTTAGCTTTCGAATGATGCCACCACCGCTGGTTAGGCGAGCACATTATATATGTATATATATATTGAACAGAGCCGGTTTCAGCTTATGAGCTGTGGCCATGCTGGGGGCAACCGCCATTTAGTGTTGGCTACATAACTTTTACTTCACTAATTCAGTTTGGAACTTGACACATTTATAAGTCCTGGGGTCAATTCGCTCGACTAAAAGTGGTACTACATACATACATACATATATATCTATATATATATATATCTATATATATATATCTATATATCTATATCTATATATATATATATATATATATATATATATTGTATGTATGTGTATATAATATATATATATATATATACATAAATATACATATATACATACAAATACACATATATATACATATACAAATACATATATATACATAATACAAATACATATATACATATATATGTATATATATGTATACATATATATACATATATGTGTATATATATACATATACAAATACATATATGTGTGCATATATATATATATATATATATATGCACACATATATGTATTTGTATATGTATATATATACTCATATATGTATATATATGTATACATATAATATACATAATGAGGCATATATAT